>NW_005188197.1:10801-11942 GCF_000239375.1 Pundamilia nyererei | reverse complement strand
CACTCATTTTTAACACTCGATTTTAACTACTATCATTTTACACCTCAGAGTTACATTAAAAGAATGTGACTCTGCTTAGAGTAAAATTAACTCTACTTTTGCAAGAAGACTATTAACACCAAAACATTTAAGACTTTTGAATTTGCTGTGTACAGTTGTGGCCACAGCTGCCCTGGGGCAGACTGACAGAAGCGAGGCTGCCATATCGGCCAACACCAGTAAGCGGTAGGTGAAGCGTCTTGCCCAAGGACACAATGACCAAGATTGTCCGAGCCGGGGCTCGAACTGGCAACCTTCTGACTACAAGGCAAACTCCAAACTCTTGAGCCACGATCGCCACAATAAAATCCACTACTCTCTGGAGATGTCATGGTCCTGGGTCATTTTGACCCAGTGTTCTCAGTTTTCCTGTGGTTTTGTATTTTGTTCCTTATGTCCATTGGATTGTTTGGTTTGGTATTTGGATTTCCCCTGTGTCCATGCTTTTATTGTGGTGTTTGTTCCGTACCGTACCGTGGTACCGTGTTCCCGTCCTTTGTGTTCTGTGTTCTCCTCATCCCCTCGTATTCATCCTTGTCCTCTGCCTCTCTCTCTCTGCCTCTCTCTCTGTGCTCATCTCTGTGTACTGTGTTGTGTTTAAGGTCCACATCTTGGTGTCAGTATTTTCAGTTTCGTGTCCTCCCTGCTCGGTCATGAGTAATAGTCTTCAGCTGTGTTCCCCGTGTGTTCCCACTTCCCTCATTACCTTCTGTGTATTTATGTCAGAGTGTCCCTTTCTTCTGTGTTGTGTCGTCCCTCTAGGTTGTGTGCATTTCCCGTGTCTTCCCAGCGCCTCAAAACAGTCATACAAAACAGTATAGATTTGTATGACTTCTTGTGTTCCTCTTAATAAAAACCTGCCTTTGAGTTCATCCCCATGTGTCTAGAGGCGTGCATTTGGGTCCTGTCTTGCCTTCATACAGCCGCCGCATGACAGGAGAGCTTTGCGGTTGTAAGCGGTGCTGTTGCCTTACAAGGTGGTGATGTATCCAGTGAGGATGCTCTCAATGGCACAGTGATAGAAGGTCCTGAGGATGTGGGGGCTCATGCCAAATCTTTTCAGTCTCCTGAGAAAGAAGAGACGCTGTTGCGCCTTCTTCAC
>NW_005188197.1:4775-8519 GCF_000239375.1 Pundamilia nyererei | reverse complement strand
TAACGTCACAACAATGTGATTGGTCACTTGCAATGTTGAACCTGGAACAACATTTTCATGATGATCTGGGAACAACACCAACATGAGGATATCAGATCATCCTCCTAGAAGGAGGTGTAGCAGTGGTCTCCACGAGGGTTGAAATGGATGTGTTGGTGGAGTTTTGGTGAAACTTTCTTCAGGTTTCCTTTGTTAAAGTCCCCGGTCGTGATAAACGCCGCCTCTGGGTGTGCGGTTTCCTCACTGCTGATCGCGCTGTACAGTTCCCTGAGTGCGCGGTCAGTGTCAGCTTGTGGGGGAATGTAAACAGCCGTAATAATCACTGCTGTAAATTCCCTTGGTAGCCAGAATGGCCGGCACTTAATCATCAGGTACTCCAGGTCCGGTGAGCAGAAGGATTTGACCGGGTGCACATTCGCATAATCACAACAGCTGTTGTTGATCATGAAACACACACCACCGCCTCTGTTTTTCCCAGTAAGATCCTGTGACCTGTCCGCACGGTGCACAGAGAACAGACTGGAATGAGATCTGTGCCCGAAGCTCGCACAGCTTGTTCTCCAGAGACTGCACATTAAATAAACTGGGTAGTGGTAGTCTATTAGTGCGCCGTCTCAGTCGAATCAGAACGCCAGATCTTCTCCCTGTGCGTCGTGTTACTCGTGTGTTACTCGTGAAAAAATAAAGGAAAAGTAAAATTAAACACAAAAAACAGTTGTTGCTTGGGGCTGCCATACTCGGCGCCATCTTCCAATCATTCAGTATAATAAGAGTCCTAAACTTTTCAAAGACAGGTACAAATATTATGGTGTCACTATTTAAAGGCTGGCTGCTCATCAGTTTTTTTTAATTTATTTAACTTTGGTTTGCAGCCATTGGAGGGCTCCAGTCCAGCCCACCAGCCTCTCTCTCTAACTCAAAAGTGTGGAGTTACAGAGCTGTTCTTTCACTCAGGGACTTTCAGCTTCATCTGAACCTCAAACTTCATCTCATGTTTTCTCGTCTGAAGCGCAGATTCTGATTTTAATACAGAAACACAGAAATGTCTGCTGGAACTGCGTCACTCTGCTCCAATTTCCTGTTTTTCAGCGTCGTTGTGTTTGTCTCAGCAGGTGAGATATACTGTTAGAAACTGAACAATACATGTTAATATTAATGTGTTTGAAAGTGACATGAGGTTAGAGTCTATGTGGATTTAACATCTGTAATCGAGCTGCTCAAATGTAATGTGTGGATGGGCTTAAACTGTGCTCATGAATAGTTTGTACTTGTAAATCAAATGCAGAGTTTTGTAACCTTGTCAACCAAAATATCTGAAAAAAATTATGTTTGTGCATCTACAAATGAGAATTTTTGTGTTTTAAAAAATATTTACACAAGTTACAAACTTTGTTTTGTTAAGGTCTGGTTACAGATACAAAGCAAAAGACTATGTGTAAAACTCTGCGCTCAAGTTTCCTGTTTGTGTGTCAGTTTCAAATTACGAGTATGAATTTCAGCCAATTTTTCTTCCTTTCAGCGGATTGGTCAATGTCCTTTCAATCACAAATGTAACAATCAAATCAGAGAAGAGAGAGCCCACACAATCCACATATGTGTGGATTTTACAATTTAAAAAAAAAAAAGGCGGTTAAAAAAAACTACTACTGGGATTTTATTTTTATTGTTCTTTGTGTGATTTCAGATCAGTCAGTGTTACTACAGTATGTCAATGAAAAAAAACAACTGCACATTCAGACATGTGAGGTTGGAGCTGAAAAGAACGATACATGTAAGACAAGAAAAAAATGAATGTAAATGTAAAAAAAAAGTGTCGTCAAAAATGGCCAATTATATTTTAGACCTCAGAGGGTTAACCCAATAAATCATGAAAAATTACATTTTCACATTTGTTCATGACAGTGCAGATTTCTGATATTTTGTTCAATAAAATATCTCTCATATTATTTATGATAAACATTCAAGAACTGAACCTGTTAAACTTCTTTTTATTAAACTCTTATCATAACAAATGTGTTTCTTATTGTCATACAGTCCAGCCTACCAAACGTCACTATACTGTGATTTCTTTAACAGACTCATTAGAAGTTTGAACTGTACACAAACAGCTGTAGCTCCATAAAGGCAGCATGCAGAGACTCACAGTGTCTTATAATGAGAGGCTGCTTTCTCTCACACATTATGTTCACTTATTATCAGCACATGGTGTTGTTTTGTGTAACCTGCAGGAACTCACTTGCATGCTTCAGTTCACTAGCTGGGACAACATCCTTAGTTAAGATGAATGATGATGGATTAAGAACCGTGAACTGATGCTGCAGTTTGGAGAAGGCCTCAGAGGGGACTGGCAGCGGCTCCCGGGCCGGGCAGTTCCCCATGAAGTAGTGAGAAGTGAAGTAAAAGAAAAAAATAAAGCAGGGGTGCATGGAAATCGGAACAGAGGTTATTAGTGAAGGAGTCATATTTACACACTGACGGCCAGAAGGGGCGTGCATGAGGTTAGGTCCCGCTCCTGAAATGTGATGAATTTACTTAGCTTGAATCTGTTATTTAGCACACCTCCAGTGAAGGATTATTTTTGTTGTCTAAAGGGTAGAGGGTGACTTTTCCTCCACACATGAACAGTAAAATGATTCAGTCAGGGGTTACACTGAGATTCATCAGATGGGGAACCCTGAGATTTGTGTAGTGGATCAGCAAAGGGAAAAAAAAAAATCACAATCCACAATAATTTCTACTATGAGCTTCAGTAGGTTTTCTTAGTGTACAAGCTGTGATCAGCTGACCTGTTTTTCTTTATGGATTTACACAACTGAATTCAACCAGATGTAACCAGATGTGTTCTGCATAAAACCACTAAACTGTATTTTCATAGTTAGAATATCTTAGGATGTTTTCCAGGGAAACCCAACATGTGACTGAAATGAGGAGATTACATGTAATGTTCACATTTCCAGTTTATCAAACACCACAGAGCAGTCCTTCCCTTTAAATTTAACCTCTCTTCTTTCTATCCTGTCTTTCTGATCTTTCTCCATCTCTGAGTGAAGTTAGCTCTCTTTCTTTTCCCTCTCAGTGAAATACAGCAGCTGGGCCTTTAGCTGCAACACACTGTGAGGCAAACTGCATACAAAACAAACAAAAACTAGAATTTATTCCAGCCATGTTTTGACATCACCAAAGTCCAGTAACAATGAAAATAGCATCACACTGAACCAATCACATGGCTGGAATAGAGTTATTCTCATCGAGTTACTGTTAGAATCACTGAAACGAAACCCAGGAAGTGGCTACAGGAAGGAGCTGATAGACTGTCTGAAGCAGTTAGAACAAGACAAGACTATCGACCGGACCTCAAACCACAGGCTATACACCAAGTCTGTATGGTTTACCGAAGATACATAAACAAGGTGCACCTTTAAGGCCAATTGTCTGTATGATCAACTCTGTCACCGATAACATCTCCAAGTTTCTGGCTTCGATCCTCAAGCCGCTGGTGGGCAGCTCTGAACACCACATCCTGAAACCACATGCACTTACGCTGTTAAGTGCCAGGATTTATACATCAGGGAAACGAAGCAACCTCTGGCAAAGCAGATAGCACAACGCAGAAGAACTACCTCGTCAGGCCAGGACTCTGCAGTCTATTTACACCTACAGGCCAGTGGACACTCTTTCAATGATGAGGATGTACACATCCTGGACAGGGAGGAACGCTGGTTTGAGCGCGGAGTCAAGGAGGCC
>NW_005188197.1:0-4273 GCF_000239375.1 Pundamilia nyererei | reverse complement strand
ATACTGATTTTGAAACATTTTATCTACATGTAACACCTGCATATGTGTTTTTTTAAGAAAATTTCTATAAATATGCCCTTAAGAAACTTACTGTGTCTTATATTGAGAGGGCTGCTTTCTCTCACACATTATGTTCACATGTTGTTGTTGCTGTGGAAGCTAACATCTTGTAGTTTCTGACACTTTGCATGTTAAGCATGAGGCTAAAATTCTCCCTCATTGAGTCACACAAATCTCAAATGTAAAACGAAATAAACAAAATATTTAAAGTCAATCATTCTGAACATAATTGTACTTTGACCTTTAACCTCTCTGCTCTGTGTTATTTGCTCTTTCAGCCCAGAAAAATCATCACAGCTGTGCCTGGACAGGACGTCACTCTGACATGTCGAGGTCCAAATAACGACAACATCAGATCTGCACACTGGAGCAGAGCTGGCCTGGGAGATAAATATGTGCTTTTGTATCAGGGTGGACAGTTTGTTCCAGATCACCAGCATCCATCTTTTAAGAACCGGGTGGATCTGCAGGACAGACAGATGAAGGATGGAGACGCGTCTTTGATTCTAAGAAATGTGTCGATTGCTGATATTGGAACATACGAGTGTCGTGTTTACGTGACAGAAAGACACTCATGGGAGATCATCAGCAACACCACCCTTACTGTTGTTGTTTGTCCAGGTGAGTGAGTAGAGTTGAGTGTGTGTGATCAGAGGTGAAGCTGCTTCCTGGTTGTTGATGTGTGTTTGTTGTATGGATGAGCTGGTGGATGTCAGAGGTAGACAGATGTTTCTCCAGCTGTTGTCTTTGTGGCTGGTAGTCTAGAGTTGTAGAGCAGCATTGTTTGGGTAAGGTTAGAGCAGAAACAAAGACATTTATGAATCAGTCTTTTCTTCCCTTGCTCTCTAACTCGTCTGTACACATGTGGGGAAACTCAATGTTAAAGCCTACAGCTGGAGGGGGAGGGGAAGGGTGAAGCTGGTGGTTGTGAGTCTGTGAAAGTGAATCCTGCTGGTGCCCTGAGATCTGTGTAATGTCTCAGCACAGGGAAAAGAATCACAACTCACAATAATTTATAATATGAGCTTCAGTGCATTTTCCTAGATTACTGACCTGCTGCTCTTTGTTGAATTGGTCAACTGAATTTAAGTTGTTAGTTGTAGCCAGATGTGCAACTGCACAACTGTCAGAGGCAGATGAAACAATGGTCTCATTTGATGTTACATCTCTCTTCACTTGCATCCCAGTTACTGCATTCAAGGTAGTTCGTAAGAAATTACAGGATGACCCCAACCCTAGCAACAGGACCACTCTCAGCACCAACCAAATGTGTTTGCTTTTGGAACTGTGTCCACCTATTTTACAGTACTACAAGCAGAAACATTGGTGTTGTTACATCTGCGCTCACGGGCCTTGCTGGTTCGGAGACTTATCACCGTTAACAAAGAACCACAAAGAGAGATCAATTGGTTTTTCACTTGCAAGGGAAGACCGCTGGACCAGGGTCCTGGAGGCTCCTCACCCGATGAGCAAATGGTAAATGGCCTGTATTTGTAAAGCGCTTTACTTAGTCCTCGTTTACACTACATTAATTAACCCATTCACACAATGGTGATGGCAGCTACATTGTAGCCACAGCTGCCCTGGGGCGCACTGACAGAGGCGAGGCTGTCGGACACTGGCGCCACCGGGCCCTCTGACCACCACCAGTAGGCAACGGGTGAAGTGTCTTGCCCAAGGAAACAACGACCGAGACTGTCCAAGCCGGGGCTTAAACCGGCAACCTTCCGATTATAGACGAACTACCAACTCGTGAGCCACGATCACCCATTGCAAACTCCAACTTCAGCCCTTGCTTGCAGTCCTTTTATTGAAATGACACAACCTCCCATTGAAAAACCCCTATGGTGTCATAAAAGTTAAAAACAGTGTATGTGTGTGTGCATGCATGTGCGAGCATGTGTGTGTGTGTGTGTGTGTGTGTGTGTTGCTTCCTGGTGATCACAAAAGGGTCACCTCCCCTCACCCCTGTATATGGCTTCTTCTTTAACAGTCCACCATATAGAGATTGACAGACCACGTGACTTTCGTGCATTGCATTGTGGGTACAAGTGGCAACAAAATCAAAACACTGCATGAAGCACTAGCATTTCTAGCACTGCTAATCATTAATTCTGCGTTTTGAATCCCTACTTGCATTTTATTTGCCCCAAAAACAGTTATGTACAAAACGACGGAGAACTCGGCACGTCCGTACAAAGACAGAGTTAATGAAAAGGCAAAATAAAGTACGAGGAAAAAATCAAAGGACTTAAAGGGTTAGACCCATACGAACATACAGAGTAGGTCTGTGAAGGTTCTCAGTCATCCAGGTCATCGTAGTCTAAGGAGCTTGTAAAGAAAAGCGTCTGGACTTCTTTAACTTGCTTGAAGACATTTCACCTCTCATTCGAGAAGCTTCTTCAGTTCTAAGGTCAAATGGTGGAGAGTCCCACGTTTAAGCCCTGTGGGAGTGTCCCCCTGAGAGGGACAAAAGTACCCCCTAATGAAACTCTACCTAATCACATGAGCCAAGATGTGAAAACGGGTGTGGGTCACAATCAGCCAGGGTTTCGGGTGAACTCATTGTGAAACCTGGCCCCACCCTATCATATGATTTCCTGAGGTCACATGGCCTAGGGTGTGAAAGGCAGCAACAAGTTTAATATTCAGAAACCTAAAGTATGTATCAGCAGCAGAATGGAGCTAAAAATAAATGTTTGTTTCAGTTCTATGAAGCTTTGAGTATTTTGGATTAGTAGTACTGCTGTGTTTGTTGCATCATATTGCTGTAATTGTTTATATGCTTTATATATGCTGAGGTAAGTTGATCTATAGTGTTACATCATATTCTATAAGGATGTTATGTGTTTGTAGACTTTCTGCCCAGTTTGACCCATTTAGCAGAAGTCTGCCTGATTAAGGCTCTGATGTCTATTCTGTATGACTTAAAGCAGTTATGACATGGTCTGATTTTCTCACCCAATAAAGGAATATTTAATATATCAGTCTATTCATTTTATCAGAAACAGTTATCACAGCTTGTACATTTTGTTTTCACACATATATGTAATCTTTGAGCCAAATGTAATGTTATGCTAACATACTGAAAGAACAATATTTGTCTCTTATATATAATACATCTATATATATATATACACTGTCAAAGATACTTGTCTTTCAGTGAAGATTCAACATGATAGGAACTATAAATGACTGCAACTTGAATCTTTGACACAGAGTTCAAGCTCACTGCTGTAATATATCATAATAATCTGACAATAACTATGATGTTGGCCATATTATATTTACATTACCAGAGTAAGATGATTTTATTCTCATGAACAACATTAGCTAATTGTTATTTACTAACTAATCTTGACATGACTGTTCAGTATAGAAAAGAAGCCCAACTACCATGTTTAACAGTCCCGTGGTCTCAGCCTCAGATACTCAACTAATCAAAGTGATGTCATAACAAAAATTAATGACCAAAAAACATTTTTTTCTCCTTCATTTCTGTCAAACAGTGTTGTATGAAACGTATCATGAGTGCTAGGCAACCTGAGCAGCGCGACGAAGGCTAGACCGCCCCATTTCAAAACCCAACCCAGACAAATTTTTTTAAATTTGTTGAAATGTATTTGATGTTTATTGTATTTTATGCTTTTAGTAGTGATTTTAAAAGATTAGCCAAGACAAACCAGGTGTGCAGCAAACACAGTTGTCTGCTGGAGGTATGTTAACTTAATATATTTGACATTTAAAAAAGCACTAAAAGAGAGACAGCCTGTACCTCGAACCTCTGATGTAGAGGTTTAAAATAACTGTTTGTGTAGCAGACAATTAAAACTTCTCAGGCTCTTCACCTACTCACACAAACATTGTTCACAGCCGCTCGTTAGTGGAAATAAAGAGCACCTGCTGCTACTTCCTCTTTTATACCCTCCATTGGGTCCCTTGGGTCCTAAAGCCTTCCCCATTACATTTCTTTGTAATTGTTTATGTTTAAGTTGTTTATTGCTGGTTTTTAGTTTGTTTTTTGTCTGTTAGGGAGCTGACACAGTCTAAATGGAGATGGGTTTTTTTGGGGGGTAGCAGAAGGAGAGAAGCTGCAGAGAGGCGTGTAAGACTGCAACTCTGCTTCCTGGTCCCAACTCTGGATAGTCATATTTTGGGGGGGTTTAATAAATTTGTCCATATTTCTAGAAATGAGAGCTGCTCCATCCAAAGC
>NW_005188196.1:36011-60573 GCF_000239375.1 Pundamilia nyererei | reverse complement strand
ATCAGCAAGCTACTGCCTCACTTTGTTCACCGGTATATTTCATGATCTGCTTGGCTGCAGGACTAAACATGGGGCCTGAAATTACACACATTGTCCTAAGCATTTTCCTGTATCCCTCAACGAGGACTGGGCTAAGGTAGAAATAAGTCTGCCAAATTTATTTATTTTTTGCTTCCAAGGTGCCACACTACTTTGTTTTGTTCGCAGTCATAGTTTCCGGTCTTTCAATATTCTTTGGAGAGTCCCAAGTACTAAAACCCTGGTGATAGCAGTCCTTTAAGAGGGTCAAGAACCCACTAATGATCATGTATCTCATCACATGAAAGGTGACTTTATCAAGGTGTGAAAAAGGGTGTGTCATTATCAGCAGAGGTTTCAGGTGAAACCATTGTGAGACCTTGCCTCACCCTATTATGTTACCTATTGAGATCAGCTAACGTGAGATGTTGGTGGGCTTTAAGGTGCCTGTGAAGAGACTTCAAGAAACTCTGAGTGTTGTTAGCTGAAAGCTCAGCATTTGCGGCTTGGCTTGTCCAAAGAAATTTTTGGTTGTTACTCCAATTCAGCGGTCCCAAATACATAATTAAACTGTCAAGCTGAATCATGAAAAATGCCAGTGTGATGGACATAACTAGAATTTTTTTTTACCAACAAGGTGATTCCCACAGAGCTATTAGCTGCAAATTTGGCACGTCTTAGCATTGTGTGCCAGGTATCCTTAAAAAAAAGGGAAGAAACTGAACAAATGGAGGACAAAAGAAGTGGAAGACCTAAAACACTATCTCCAGGTTAACAGGACATAAAAGTCATGTTCTCAAGAAAGAGGAAAAAAATCTAGCAAAGACCTGACACAGGAAATGACAGATGCATGTAGCACTTCAATTGATCCACTCTATTGGTTCACTGAAGGCTCATAAAACTACAATAAACAATAAAACTTACCAAAGATGCACTTGCAGAGCACTGTCTCTTTAAATGCTCTTTTTTGCTTGGTCTGGTCCTTATTTTTTCTCCCAGTCCAGTTAAGTCCAGAGGCCAGCTCATTTGTAATGGCATAGGCTAGTATACGACGGACTCGCACCTCCAGTGTGGTCCCTCCAATCAAAGAAAAGCGTCTCACCTATCAAAATATTTTCAAAAATTGAATTATTGTGACTTATGTTTTAAATGTGTATGAATATGCTTGTGAGTTGATATGAAATAATTGAAAGAGACAATGTTTTTTTTCCCCAATGCTTAATTTTCCAGAGATAATAGGAAATATTTTGGTTAATTCCTATTTGTTGGATCTTCCGATGATAGCATGTTGATGTATATTCAAGCAGGACATACAGCAGCAGGCAATTTTAAGAAGTTGAACCAAATTGGACAATTTATAAAGTTCTGAGTTACAAAAGTTACATAAGCTTTAAGTACCTACCATTGTTTTATTTGCTTCCGGTAACTGCAGAGTTGCCTCTGCATTGTTCAGCTCATCCATATTATGTAAAGGCAAATCCAGAGGCAAAACGCCAGCATCAACAGGTTCATTGCTGCAGGATTGACGGAAGGCTCTGAACTCCTCACGGAGGTCCCTGACTTCTCTGGTCAGCTCTGTCACCATAGTTAGCAGTTTTTGGAAGGCTGCATCTGTTAAGAAGAACAATAAAACTGGCTTGTGATAAACCAGATCAGCATTGTGATGAGAAAAAAAACAACTATATCCATAAGTTATGGCTTCACATTTTGATTTCAAGTTTAAGTAGTTCAATCAGGTCAAACTGTTTACAAGTTTATCCCTTTCGCATGTAGATGAAATCCTATGTAAAATTTCAAAGTACCACATTTTAGAATTTGCCTTTTAAAAGTTGACTCACAGAGTCTCTGGAATCTAAAAAATCAAAATAAGATGATATTTAATAACATAAATTTGTGTTTCGATGGTAAAATTACAATGAAATTGTGATGAAACTAATTTAATCAAAGCATACTTTCATTATTCAACGCAGACTCTATTTGCTGGGGAGGTTGTATAGTTGTGTAGGTTGGTGTGTTGGGCTGGAGCGGTGAAAGGAGCCGGTAGCTGGCCAGGGCATCGTGATGGTTGCTAGTAGTGGGTTGGGAGGCAGACTGCAAAGTGGTGGAGGCTGTTCAGAAAAATGTTTAAAAAATAAAAGCTTACATAAAATTTATCTACAAAGGTTCATTTCCTCACACACACTAAACATTACAATATACTATACCTGGGGGATTCGGTCATCTACAGAGGAATTTCCTATTTGAAGACTTTTTGTCAGGTTTCAGAGCCCATCACAGTACAGAGATGGCTTTAGTGAAGGTCTCAAATGATCTTCTTTCGTCCCTGACAGTGGACTCATGTCCTGCTACACCTTAGTGCAGCGTTCAATACTATTGGCCATAGTATTTTATTACAGTGATTAGAACATGCTGTAGTTATTTAACTTACTTAAACAGCTACAGCGCTTCAGTGTTTTGAATTCTATCTCTCTAATAGACTCCAATTTGTTCGTGTAACTGGAGAGTTCCACAGGGTTCTGTGCTACGGCCAATTCTGTTTACATGCTTCCTATAGGCAATATCATTAGAAGGCAAAGATGGCATAACGCACACCAATTTGTTAAACTGCAGGAATGTGTTAAAGACATGAAGACCTAGATGGCCTTGCATTTTCTGCTGCTCAGTTCATATAAAACTGAGGTTATTGTACTTGCTCCTTAAAAATCTTAGGAATTTGGTACCAAACCAGATTATTACTGTGGATGGTATTACCTTGCCCTCTAGTTGCACTGAGGAATCTTGAAGGTATTTTCAAAGCGTATATGTCCTTCAATGTGCATATTAATCAAATATTAGGGCTGGATTGCGTGACCCTTCATACTGCCTTAAGATATTCTGCAATATGCAGTTAGGCTACCGGGGGTTTCCATGATGCACGTTCTTTTTCACTCACTGTATTGTTGTGGAGTCTTTATCTTACAATATATACCACCTTGAGGCAACAGTTACTATGATTTGGCACTAAATAAATAAAACTGAATTCATTTGTTTTTTCTTGGTCGTTGTATGTATGCCATAGGGCCTCTATTGACTTAATTAAATTACATAGTATCAATTAAATATATCTTTAGACATTATTTATTAGTTTAATGATTTGAATTTGTTACAAAGTTTAATTTTCAGATAACTCCAAGTCTGCCAGAGTTTTTTTTAAGGGTAAAGAAAGTTATCATAGCAACTATCAACTAAAACACAGAAGCTGCAGATACTGTGATCACAAGTTTGTACTTTGAAGCTAAATTTGAGGCTGATCGAGTTAACTTCAAGTTCAAACCTGGGTTTTCAGTATTATGAAGGTCATTCACATACGCTGGTATGGTAACTTGTGGAACTAATCCAGGCCTACAGACCAATCCGTTCTTTGGTCTACAGATGGTAAGAGGGTTCCAAGTTGTGATCTCCCATAAAGTCTGCTACAGCTTATCCTTGTATTTTTACATGCTGTGTGAAATGTGCCATTTCAGCTGGCTACATAATTATAACCTTCATTTCCCAAATTCAATATGTAATAAGTTCTTAGTAACTAATAAATGGGTAAAGTACAATAAGCCCAAAAAACAGATTTTTATGAAGATGCAATTTTCTACATACAATTTTTTTTATAGCTGTGTGCCTCAAAATTACAAATGGAAAAATAAAATTGTCACAGAATCCTTTTGAAGCTCTCGAAATTTATTGCTAGTATGTTTATAGCTTCATTTTTGAGATGCAATCATTTTAAATGCATTAACAGCATTAAAAACTAAAACAAAATGTACATGTGAAACATTTGCAAAGTTACAATATATCAAAATAAACAATTTTCAACAGTAATCAAAGTTTTAAGTGTCAGGGAAACTTGTATACAGAGAAGCATGAAGTCAAATCTTAATTTTCAGTACCCTTTAAGGAGTTGTGATACAGCTTGTGACAGTTCCTGTCAACGATAACACACAGAGCCACTCTACATGCCTCACACATGAACGGAGTGCACTTCCGACACAGTTTGCACTTCCTTCGCCCCTTTGAGGCTTTATTATGGCCAGATGCCCCTTCAACAATGGCAACAGGGATGTGCTGATACCTCTCTGGGACCAATTGTAGGGGAACCTCACAGAGCTCAGTTATCAGCTGTTCCAGGAAGGCCTGGTGCTTCACAGGCTGCTCCTCCAGTCTGCCACACAGCTCCTTGCTGATTAAGTAGCTGTTTGTTACAGCAATGTCAATGAAATGATATAGCACCCTCACATACCACGCCCTGCTCTTTCTCCATGAGGAATAGTAGCCAATCAGCTGGTCTGACAGGTCAGCTCCCACCATAAAGCTGTTGTAGTCTTTCACAGCCGATGGCACCGGCACCTCGACTACTCTGCGTTTTCCACCAACCTTACACATCCTTTTCAGAGTGTCCCCTGAGAAGGCAGTGTGCATGGTGGAGCACACACTCACCTCCCTTGTGTCCATCCACTTGATGAAAATGAGGGCTCCCTCTCTGATCCACCTGACTGTCCCTCTTGGAGATTCTTTGGTCAAGGAATTATCTTTGGTTTTTGGGGTGCCGATTCTCGTGTCCCGAAATGTGCCGCATGCTCCGAACCCCAGGTCGTGAAGGTGGCGGAACAGGGCTGGGCTGGTATAAAACTTATCACAGTAAATGTGATATCCAGATCCCAGGCAGTTTTTGTTGATGAGAGACACCACTGCATCAAATGACAGGCCCCTCCCGGTTGCCAGAGTGGACTTCCTTGTATAAACCTTGAAGTCAAAAATGTACCCCGTGTTGTCAGACAACACAAAAAATTTTATCCACCTCTTTTTTTGCTTTATGTTTTTCTTTAGGGCAGTTTTGGCTTTGGTCGGTACCATGCGCTCATCCACAGAGAGGTTTTTCTGGGGATGGTACACCGCTTTGCAAGCTAACCGCAAACTGTCATACAGGGGGCGTATTCTGTGCAGGCAGTCATAATCATCGGTGCCTTTTTTGCGGTCGTTGAGTTCATCTTCAGCAGGGTCACTCATATGAATGTTCCAGGTGATGAGGAGGAACCGGGTTCTCGACATTACCTTGCTAGGATACGGCGCATAAAAGATGGAACTGACACGCCAAAAATTCCTGATATTTGGCAGCTTCAGAATCCACATGTACAGTGTCAGGCCAATGTAGCGATAGAGTTCAGCCTCTGTGAGCTCAGCCCATTTGAATTTTTTACCTGCAGCAATATTTTTTGCTGCATTTTTGTTTGTGTTTGCACACAGTGTTTTGACAGCGGCCCAGTTAAAATACATCTTGAAGAGCTTAGATGGAGATGGATTGGTCAGATACTCTGAAAGAGGTAGTTGGATACCTGGCGTTCTCGTGGGCAGGAAATGTGGCAGGGGGTGTGGCAAGTTGTCGGGGTCCTTTTCACTTTTCCAGGCAGCTGCATCACCAGAGAGTGGCTCTGACCTAGAGCGCTTGGCTTTGTTTGCTGAAGGCCAACTCCTCTGACTCCTTAATCTTCTTCTGCCTCCATCCAGAGTAGTGGCGGCTTCGGTTTCTTCTTCTTCTTCTTCCTCCTCATAATCATCATCACTTCACACAAAGAAGTTGCACAATGTTAGAAGAATTCACCATGAGAATAATATAATGATGTATATTTAATGCTGCATAGTTATTTTCTCTAACTCAGAAACAAACAATATTTCATAAATGTATACGTACGTGTCATAGTACGGATACATTTCTTCACTCAAGTCAGTTTCATCATCACTATCAGCAGAGTCCAGCCCAGAGGAGTGGACAGAAAACCCATCTTCGTCCGGCACTGTTACAGAGTCAGAATCTTCGTGTTTGAGGGGTCCATTTTCTTCTAGTTTGATAATATCGTGTGTGTGCGGACCTGTGGGAGAGTGCAAAAAGTCTGTGGTGAGTTTGGGCTGTATATTTCTAATGCTTTCTAAGGTCTGCTTGGGTCCCAATAATGTAAATTTTTGTCATAACACAATAAGCAGAAGGGGCCGTGCCTGCTGGCTCAATATTTTGTTAAAACTGTATAAGTGTAGTCAGTATATTTCACACACTGTTGTAAACAGTGAAAAAGCGTTCTCGGGTTAAGGTGAGCCTGACTATGAGCCTGGGCTCAACCAAGAGGTAAATGCACTATATATCCACTACATGATCCTACATCAATTATATTTTCCCTATTAAGATTGTTTTAAGTTTTATATACCTGTGCAGTGCAAGTCTTCCTCACGTTTCCAAATGTTATCCAGGACTCTGAACCGCTCTTTCCCGGTCCAGACGAAGATTTCTTCAGACTCCTGCTTCACTATAACCTTCGCTATTTCCTGACCGGTGCAGACTTCCTCCTGTTCCTCTTTAATCTGTGGTTCTGGACCATCCTCGCTCAGACCAAAGTTCCTCTCCTGGTTATGGACCTGCGGGTCATTCAGACTCTCCTCTTCCTCACACTTCATATTGCTGTAGGGGATCTTAAATGATAAGGGGACATAACAAGAAGGTTACTAATATGATGACAGATGTGAAGGCACATCTGAGCAAATATATTCTAGCAAGTCTGTACACTGTGAGCATGTTGCTCACAACTTTATTAGTGCCAAAAAAACCAAAAACCAAAACCCATCAATGTATTTTCACTTAAACAAGCAGCTGTTTTTATGTGCATTAAAGTTATATAAAAATTTAACAGTGCAAATGCAAATTCCTTGCTGACAGTTTCACCAAAAGGCATTTCCAGTGGAAATTAGCCGACATATCCTCAGCATAACCATGTATAATATCCACAAAACGCAAAAAGAGGTGATACAGACACAATACGGTAATATTATGTTCAAGTAAGACTGGGCGATATGACCCAAAATTCATATCTCGATATTCTTTAGCTGGATGGCGATATATATATCTCGATATTTTTTAAAGCCATAAAGTAAGAACAAAAAGAGAGTTCTTAGTCAAAACTGTGTCCCAAATCTCACACAGGCACTTTTATTAACATACAGCATAGATGTACAAGAAATAAATACTCAGAAATAAATTATCAGCATTTATTAAATAATAATGCTTAGTTTTCTGTCTTCAGTTATGTTGGAAGTGGTAGCAGAGCTGTACGTTTTAATTAGTTTCAAAAATCTCTCAGTCAGAACATGGTATGTCATGTTTAGGTGGAAACTAGCGAGCTAACTTCCAGTTAACTTGTAACTCCGTTAAATTTAATAACTTCTGTTTTCATGGTGTAACTTAATTGTTACACCCGGTAAAGCAGCAACGCTGATCATTTTATTAAAGATGAAAGAATTTAGACTGTTTTTAACTCTCAGTGTTCCTTTGACTTTGGGACCTGAAGGGGATGGAGTACCGCAATATGGATTTTATGCCATATCGCCCAGCCCTAAGAGAGCCAAACTTGCGGCTCAAGTAACATAGACTACATTGATATAAACGATATTGTCACATCTCATATAAAAATATATCGATATATTTTAAAACTCAATACATCGCCCATTGTGAAGCACAGTACGTATCACTCCACAAGGCTCCTGCCTACGATGCCGTAATGCTTCAACAATCCATCAAGCGGTGCGGGTTCATAGCTTAGCAAAGTTGTACTAAAACATTTGACACATTTTCGAGCGCCGTGTACCACATAAAATCGTTTCGAGGTCAGTAAACACAACCAGAATTCAGTTGCAGCTTCTTAACGTTGCCCAACATTATACCAGTATTACCGTGAATGGTATGATATGGCCCAGCCTTAGTCCCAGGTATTTAAAACCTAGTGGGAGCTGTCCATTAAGAGGATCGTTGACCCACTTTAGGGACTACTTAAGTGAGTCAATGATCATTGACAAGCCATGGTGTGAAAAAAAAAGGCTATGGGTCATTATCATAAGAGATTTTGTGTGAAAGCATTGGGAGACCCTGGCTCAGCCCATCATGTGCCTACTGAAATCACCTCACCGGTTTAGACATTTCTGCTCAAAGATAGTCGTTTACCCCACATACCCACATCACAATACAACCCCTTCACACATGTGTGTGACGCGCGCGCGCGCGCGCACGCACACACACACACACAAATGGCGAAATGTAAATTATGTAACTGGGTAAAAACAAATGTTTTTTTTTCTCTTTTTCTACGTTTTCAATTCCGTTGCGTGCTTTGTCTCCACACTACTTCCTGTTATTGGGGGAGCGCGGTGCGCACAGTCCCTTGGCCTTACAGATCTGCAGGTCCGCAGAGATCTGAGCAAAAGCAAATACTGAGCGAGGGGCTGTGTAAATGGATAAAAGCAAACACTGAAATACGTTTTTGCACGCAGCAGTGAATTTTGTTCGCTAAAAGTTAGCCTTTCTTCGCTCAAAAAAAGTTTATCCTCAAAATGCAACACTCGTGCTGGCAAATTCTTTTTACGTGCGCTCAGACGAGCGGCACAAAAATAACGCCATAGTAGACGGTGAGTAAATCTAAAAACATATCTTCGCTTTTCTTTAAAACTCCCGCCTTTGTGCTCAAGCGTTCTTTTTTTACCAGTGGTTGTCGTTCATAAGTCCTGCAGGGAAAGACGTAGGATACACGTTTCGTAGAGGATCTTTTAACGTGACAGTTTTACATACCTGTTATCTCAGATATCCAATAGTCTGCATTCACGGATGATTTCTTCATCGAGCTTTAGTAAGGTTTTAGATTTCATCGCCTGCTGCACCAAGTCTCTCCGTAAATTCTACTGCGCCGAACAGCGATAACACCGCGTCACTTCCGTTTGTCTTCTTCTTCTTCTTCTTCATTGTGTTTCCGGCAGGCTAGTCGGAAACTTGTACTAGCGCCCTCCCAATAATTCAACTTAAGCACTGTCTCATTTTACATCGCGGGTCTCATAAAGATAATGATGAGATAATGGGTTTCATGTCTTGTTAGTTGTTTCCCTCCGTGCTCTGTGCGCAGGCTGCCCCACTCACCCCAGCACTGTTAGTATGCAAATCAGAGCAGAGCAAAGTTATGCAGCCAATCTCTATCGTCACAATGTAACTGACAGTGAATTATTTTAATGTTTTAATTTTGTATTTGTTTTAAATATTTTTTTAATTTTTCCTTTAGTTGCGGGACTTTGTTTTAAACTTGGTGTAGCGGAAGTAACGCTCAACACGGACTGTGCCTAAAGTGGGTGGACCGCAGGTTTTGACTCTTGCCACCGCCTTGAAGCTGGACTCAGGTATATAAAGAACACATGTGAAAGTATTGTGGTTAAGCTAAATGCAATTTATCAACCTACCTTTAAGGTGAAGTGCAGCTGTGAAGAACGCTACGGCAGGCAATGATGTGCGTTTAATGTGACTCTGTTAATTTGAGTTTCCATGAAATGAATGTCTTATTTTATTCATACTTTATTTTGCAAATTTATTTGAGAATTAGGCCATTTAATTAAGATAGATTTTATGTTGTTGGTTGTAAAGATCTGGATGGAGATTTTTTTTTTATTCTGTATTTCTATTTTTCAGTTTTATTTTTCAAGACTTGATTTATTGCCTTTTTCTTTGTAACTTGGCCTACTTTTTAAAGTTTTGTTAATATTCACATTTCTCTCTGCCCCCTCGCCTGTCTAGAACCGGCTCAGATGGTGTTACTGATCTGACAGAAGTAAACAGTAAATCACAGTTTCATACTCCTAAAGAAACCAAGCAGTAACTTTCTGTGGATTTTGCAAAAACTTATTTGATACTCTTCTGCAGTAGAGTCCGAAGATAACATGATCCTGAGAATGAGTTTGTCTTCTATGCTTTGTAAGGACCTTGAGTATTAGAAAGGTGCCCACAAATAAAGTGCAATAATAAATTATTATTATTATTATTATTATTATTACTACTACTACTACTACAGAGTACTGTGTGAGAAATTATTCTTAAAATAGAGATAAAGACTAACCGATTGTCACCTCTGTAACATAAAACCACTGTCTTTGAGTAAGACCTGGCTTTTTCAATGTAATTGAGATCTCTGTATCACCCTTCAAATTAATGCAGGCTATTGGTTTGGTCTTCTGAGGTGAATAAATTCTAAAATATCAGCGAATTTATTTCATACTTCTATTCTTTTTTCTGATGATCAAAACCCCAATTTTGAATATGCACAGACTCTTTTCAATCCGTGTATCATTAATTCTTTAATTTTTCAATGGACAATGAAACCAGGTCTCGTAAAGCAGACAAATTGAATTTTAAAATTAAATTTGTTCCAGCAGCCCTTTTTTCCATTTCATATTTTTGATCCAAATCTAAAATTGAAATAATCAAAACAAATACTATTTCCTTTTGATAGGCAATTCAAAATCAAATAATATATATTTGTTCTTTGATTGTCAGTTTAAAAAAAAGAAAAGAGTGAGTGATCCACTGATTCAGTCACTGTTACAGTACTGTGCTCACGTTTTGAATCCAGCAGTTTACAGGGAGCATTTAATAGTGAATAATATTTAATATTTAAAACAAACTCAGATATGTTTAATCTTCCTGAAGTTTTTTTCCCCCAGATAGACTTTTTCTTTATTGTATGTGGATAAAAACCTGTTTGAATTTATTTGTGTTTATGTGAAGACATAACTATGCCATTTTCAAATTAAAAAAAACATTTCAATACGTAATTTGCATTTAATGCTAATGGTTCAAAGAATGTCAGGCTAAATGGTGGGCCCCCACACATTTTCACCTCACCAAATCTGACCTTCTTTGCAAAATGTTTGGACACACCTGTCTTAGAGATCACAGTTCAGAAAAAGAGTTGGTCTCAAAAAGATTTATTTAAGGTTTTATGTAAACTTTATAAACATAACTTTTAAGTGCATATTGAAATTTAAGCCTACATCACAACATATGAATTGATAATGACTCGATATTATTTGTCTTGTGTGTGTCAATTTACAGCTTCTACTCCTGTGTAGTAAAACCTCTTTATTGAATGACAGAGAAATCTAGGCTATTAAACAAAAGCAACAAGCCAAATAAAATTCATGCTTTATTTTGTTCAACAAAGCTTAGTTTAGTGAAAACGATTAAGAACTTCAATGTACAGCTGTTTTAAGCTGTTTTATATGTTTTTAGTATCACCTCTACAACTTAAAAGAATAACAAAAGTACAAATACAGACAAATGTAAAATTAGCCGGGCTTGTTTGTCCCAGTGATCACAGTGGCTATGATGTCAGAGGCTTGGCCCTGGTAGGGTCTCCCAGGCAAATTGTTCCTGTGTGAGGGGCCAGCGATGAGCGATTTAGGTGACCCCTTTGAAGCAAGGAAAAACAAGGGACCAGGTCACCCTGCCCAGGACATGGATACTGGTGCCTATCCCTATGCCAGGCCTAGGGAGGAGGCTTAAGAGAGAACACCTGGTGGGCACACCTTAACCCATGGGGCTCTTGCAGACTCCGCACCTGCAGAAAGCACTGTAGAGGGCGGGTGCAATGCATTTTGGGTCGCAGTGAAGGGCAGAGGCTCCAGGAGTTGTAACCCTGGCTCATGGTAGGAAAACTGAAGTTGACAAATAGAATGTCACCTCTCTGGTAGGACATAAATCTGAGCTAGTGCATGAGATTGAGAGGGACTGGATATAGACATAGTAAGGTTCACCTGAATGCATGGCTCAGGCTCTGGAGATGTTCCAGACTCTTCCAAACTCTAGATTCCCCATACACAGAAAGGCAACAGGCAGGGATGGGTATACTAATATCCCACCAAGTTCACTGTCTGTACAATAGGGTTTTCCCAGTGGACGAGTGTGTCTTTTCCCCTGCACCTTTGGGTCAGGGAACAGGTCCTGGTCCTGATTATAGGTGAATGACAGTTCAGAATATCCAGCTTTATTAAAGTCAGTAGGTGGGGTGCTGGAAAGTGACACATCTGGACAATTTATTTTCCTATTTTTAGACTTTAGTGTGCAATATCATGTAGACATGAACATTAGAGGGGTGTGATTTTTTTGTGATGTTTTGTCACTGGACTTTTGTGCCAACCACCATGTCTGAGCATAAGTTATTCGCATAAGTGCATGTGGTACTAGGACACCCCAGGTCAAAGGTCAAGGATAGATTTTGTCAATGTTTTATTGGTGGTCTTGGACACATGAGTGAATAGAGGAACAGAGCTGCCAACTGATCACCACCTGGTGGTGAGATGGATCAAGTAGCAGTTTTCTGAGGAAGCCTGGGCACATTGAGTCTGAGTGGACCATGTTCTGCACCTTCACTGTTGAGGCACCTGCACGGAGCTATGGCTGGGAGTTGCCTGTTATGGGGTGATCCCTGAACAGATGGTGAATAACCAAGATGAAGGGAGTTGTCAAACTGAAAGAGCTCCTGTGGTTATCCTGTGGGATTCCAAAGGAAACAGATTCCACTGGGCCAAGCAGAGTGTGGCTCTGGAAGAAGCTGAAACAAAATCTCTGGTGCAGGAGTCTGGTTAATCCATGAAACAAGACTTTTGATCTCCCTCAAAGAGATTCTGGCAAACTACCAAGTGACTCAGGAGGGCAAAGTGGTGCTGTACTCATATGGTGTATAGTATGGGTGGGGTGCTGCTGACTTGAACTGAGGAAACAAGAAATAGACAACCTGAAGGATTTTCTGAATCCCACTGACATGCTTTCTGTACATGAAGTAGAGTCTGGAAACTAGGGGGATGACTTGCCCGTAACTGGGGCTGAGGTCATTGAGGTAGTTAAACAACTCCTTGGTGGCAGGGCTGCTGGGGTGGATGAGATTCACCATGAGTTTCTCAACACTCTGAATGTTGTGGCACTTTCTTGGCTGACACACCTCTCTGCTTTTTCAATCTAAGGCTACAACTCTGACTGGAGTGGTAGCCTAAGAAGGGGGGACTGGAAGATGTGCTCCAATTACAGAGGCAACACATTATTCTGACTCCTGGAAAGATCTATGCCAGGGTACAAGAGAAATGACTGTGTTAATTGAACCACAGGTTCAGGTCCAGCCCTTTATCCTCATAGGAGCATGGGGTATCTGGCTTGTTGTCATCTGGTCTTTAAGTGATGACGTGATGAACCCTGCTTTTAGATCCTAACTGCTCCATGTTTATCAAGGCTGTTGTGTTTTTAACACGTTTTAAGGCTTTGTATCTTGTTCTATGTACACGACTTAAATAATAAAAATAATGTGGCATGCAGCCAATTGAGGTGGCTCAGACATCTGAATAGGATGCCTCCTGAGCTTTTCCTAGGTGAGGTGTTCCAACACAAAGGGGCCCAAGGGCAGACCCGGGCCACACTACAGAAATTATGTATTATCGCTAACCTAGAACCTAATGCCTTGGTGTCCCCCAAATGAGCTGAAGCAGGTTGTCAGGATGAGTGATGTCTATAATTCTCTGCCTAGACTGCGTGCCCTAACATTTGGCCCTGGAAAAGTGCCATAAAAGGGATGGATGGCTGTAAAATCAGTGTTTTCCTTATACAAAAAAAGGCTAACAATTGGAATAAACAATTCAGAGAGTAGAGTTAATTACTATTCTAGACATGATATATACCATATTGACCTAAAAATGGTATGAGCCCTTCCTTCAGGCTTTGAAGTGATTTGGTTCCTCATGAACATGTGCTCCACTATTAAACTGTTCCACCTAACAGCTTTCAAACATTATCTAAGAAGGAAGCTTTTAACCAACATGGATTTTCATGTGTCTTCTCAACTGTATCCTATAAGTGAATCTTTTCGCACAGGCGCTACAGAAGTATGGCTTTTCACCTGTGTGCGTTCTCATGTGAGTTTTCAAGTTTGTCCTATCACTGTATCTTTTACCACAGAGGTTACAGGAATATGGCTTCTCACCTGTGTGAATTCTCATGTGAGTTTTCAAGTTCGTCCTATCACTGTATCTTTTTCCACAGGTGCTACAGGAATATGGCTTCTCACCAGTATGGACTCTTATATGAGATTTCAAGTTCATCAGATCACTGAACCTTTTCCCGCATGTGCTACAACAATGTGGTTTCTCACCTGTGTGACTTCTCATGTGAGTTTTTAATGCAGACAGGTAACTAAATATTTTTCCACATATGCTACAAGAATATGGCTTCTCACCTGTGTGACTTCTCATGTGAGTTTTTAACGCAGACATGTAACTAAAAATTTTTCCACAAGTGCTACAAGAATGTGGCTTCTCACCTGTGTGGACTCTCTGGTGTTTTGTCAGTTTGTATTTATATTCAAAGGTTTTTCCACAAGTGTCACATTTTAAAGACTTTTTACTTGTGTCAGTTTCACACTGACTCTCTGACACAGGACAGCTGTCTGCTGTGTTACTGTTTCTGTGATGTCCTCTCTTCTCAGGCTTTGCATTTCTATTTGATCCTGAGTCTACATGCTCACTTTCATCCTCATCTCGACTTTCTGGTTCAGGAGAGTTGTAAGAAAGAAGCTGGTCACTGTTTGGTTCAGGTTCCTCATAAGTAGAAGTCACCATAAAGGTATCAGTCTCGACCTTCAGCACAAGCACCTGACTAGTGCAGAGTTCCTCTGGTTCCTCTTTAATCTGTGGAAGCTCTGGGTCCTCCTGGTCAAGACTCAAGTTGCCCCCCTGGTTAAAAACCTGCTGGTCATCCAGATCCTCCTCTTGCTTACAGACATGTTGTTGCAGGAAGTCTGAAGGGACAAACATAATAGAAAAAACGCATCTGATAAAAGATTATTTTCACTTTAAACATATGAAAATAATAAAACAACTCAAAATTTACATATAAACATTTCTGCCGTGTCAATAAATAAATAAATAAATAAAAATCAGTGACCAATATAACCACCCTTCTTTTCAATAGCTGTCATAACCCTTCACAATTCATGGAGTCTGTCAGCGTCTTAATCTGTTGATGACCAACCGCTTGTGCAGCAGCAACCACAGCATCCCAGACACTGTTCAGAGAGGTGTATTGTTTTCCCATCCTGTAAATCTCCCATTTAAGCAGGACCCACAGGCTCTCAATAGGCTTTAGGTCTGGTGAGGAAGGGGGCCACGTCATTATTTTTTCATCCTTAAGGCTAGCCATTCAGTGGAATACTTCGATGCATGCGATTGTCCTGCATAAAATTCATGGTCTTCTTGAAAGATGCAAATTTTTCCCGTACCACTGCTTGAAGAAAGTGCCTTCTAAAAAAAAAAAAAAAAAAATCTTTGGCAGTTAATTTGTGTGTTTTTGCCTCGATACATTTATTCCGATGCCGTTTGCTAATTGCAACAAAATGTTTGATGGTCCTGTGGTCACGCCCCAATATTTGAGCAATTTCAAAAGTGCTGCATCCCTCTGAAAGACCGTACACATTTTTTGAGTTTTAAGAGTCTTTTAAATTTCTCTTTTGGCCCATTTTGCCTGAGGAAGAGAAGCTGCCTAAAAATTATGCACATATTTCTATAAAGTGGTGACATCCTTAGACCACGCCTTCACTCATTACGCAAATAAACATCACCTGATATGCTTAAGTCCAATAAGCACTCAAGTTTATACAGCTCAAAGTTTAAAAATATGCATACAATTATGATATGGCCAAAATACGCTGTTCTAACAATGTTTGACTGCATTGTTCTGGACAGAGATCTTGGATGTTGTTCCGGGGAGCCACTCGCCTAGCTTGAAGGTCACTGCACAGAGTGCTTCCATTACCACTGAGACCAATGTTTCAGCTTCTCAAAGCTTCTCGTTCTCCTTCATCCTGATGTTGCTATCACTTAGTATTATCTACCTTTATTACTATGGCCATTGTCCTCTGCTTGTCCACCACTACTATACCAGTTGGTTAGGACTACTATGATTATATTTAGAAATATACATTTTTGTATTTGATTAAATAGATATAAAATAGCACTTGGTGAAAATTTTATATTTATTCCAAGAGCTGCAGAACCTAAAGTTTTACACTGTCAAGATGGAGGCATATGATCACATTACAGCACGCAGTGATCAAACCCATATTTTGTTCACCACATGAAAGAGCTGTTAAGCATTTATGCACACAGTGTGAATGCTCTCCAATCCAATCAGAACAATGTCATTTGTTTAGAAAGGCTGGACAAGTTTGTAAGTGATCCAATCAGAAGTAATCTTCTTGTGCAGTGACGTTAGATGTGCACATTTAATCTGCACCTGGTAGGTTCGGAGAGTGGGTTTAGCCAACTCCCATACCTCCAGTTTCTAATCAAAATGTGACGAAATCTCAACATTTAGGAAGCAGAGAAGAGTACATGCACAGAGACATTTCAGATATAATGTCAATGAAAATAAGATGCTTTGCAAACCATGTGGAGCAACACTCTTCAGTAAAAACCCAACAAACCACTTTATTGTTTAGTCAATTAAATCCACTTTAGATTTTGTCTATGAAAGTTTTATGATATTTAGTTAACTTAAACTAGACTAAAACAATTTAAATGTCTAAATTATGACCAAAACTGAATGATGTTTTACTTGAATAAAACTAACTCCAAAAAAAATAAAATAATTTTGAACAAAAATTCAAAAGTTAAAAGATGAATTAAACAAAAAATATTTATCTACGCAACATAATATTTTATTGTTTGTTATTAAAATATTTGAATCTTGTCCTATTTTCGCTGGAATTACATTTCCTATCCTTGGAGTTTTCAAGGCAGTAACAATGTTTTTACTATGTTTACTGACAGTGTTGGTCAAGTTACTTGAAAAAAAGTAGTCAGTAACTAATTACTGACTACTTCCCCAAAAAGTAATCCTGTTACTTTACTGATTACTTATTTTCAAAAGTAATTAATTACTTAGTTACTTTTTAAAAACATGATTTACAACCTGAATAGGTGATAAAGCGATAGATCTTTCAGCCCAATTCTACTTTTTCTGCATAATCCATCATACAAAATGTAATCAAAAGGAAAAGTCTCTTTTTAAAACTTGTTTTATTAGTTTTAATCTTTTAACTTTATGCATCAAGCAAAATTTAAATTATATTCAACATTATCTGACTGGAAAAAAATTGTTTTAACATTTAAACCTATTTTCTGCACATTCCAGCACATAAAAATATAATATTTTTTGTGTTTGCACTGAGTCTTTCAAATAAATGCAAGTGGTGCAGGTGTGCCGCAGCGGTCAGTGGAAGAATCTGCGAGTTTCTCTGAATTTCCCATTACGTGGTAGTGTACTGGGTGCTTTCTTGGAAGTTTATGGGGTTTTTTCGCTGTAAAAAGAAGTTTTCTTCCCACGCAGTGCAAAGCGTATGCTAATGTTTTTGTCACTTTTTAGTAAGTAAGGTCAATACTTCCACGTTTCAAACGCTGCATGCTCATACTCTCTCCTGCACTCGATATATTATCCATTGTTGATCTGCACACAGCTGTTGCCACAAACGTCACACTCGCTTACGTCATTGTCATGAGACACTCTTGCAAAAAAATAAATAAATAAATCACGGTTATAGTAACGCAGTAACGCAGCGTGCTTACGGTAAAGTAACAGTAATCTAATTACCTTTTTTGCAATAGTAATCCCTTACTTGATTACTTGAAAAAGTAATCGGATTATAGTAACGTGTTATTGCCCATCTCTGTTTACTGAGCACAAACATCTAACTGGGAATAAATTAAGTTCCATTTTATGTTATTTTTTGGGTTGTACCATTATTTACATTCTCCAGATTGTTTCTTTCTAAACTTTTAGCAACATTTGTGGGTAAATATAAAGAATTTAAAAATGATTCAGCTTCAGTAAGCAAAGAATTGTATTCAGTTTGGACAAAATGCTGCATTAAAATCTAGTCTCACCTCTTCAGTCTAAGAATTTAAGTCAGTTTATCAGCTGACTGATAGAAAGTATAGAGTTAGCTTAGGAAAGGTATAATAATAGAGGTATAATGATACTTGCATTTGGCTCTTAAATTCATCCTTTACCTCTAAAAGTAAAAGTAATTTGGTGTCTCGTTTGGAATCCTACACGAGTCATATTTGTTTTTACTAAGAATATTACATGCCTTTGTCATGTTTTTCACATTTCCAGATTGTATCCAGTAGTCTGAGCCGCTCTTCCCCAGTCCAGACGATGATTCCTTCAGCCTCCTGCTTCACTACAAGCGAGTCTACATCCTGAGTGGTGGAGACTTCCTCCTGTTCCTCTTTAATCTGTGGGAGCTCTGGGCTCTGCTTGTTCAGACTGGAATTTCTCTCCTGGTTACAGACCTGCTGGTCATCCAGACCCTCCTCTTCCTCACACTTCATGTTGTTGTGGGAGGTCTTGAGGGACAAACGGACACAACAAAAAGGTTACTAATGAGATGACAGGGAAACACAAATGTGACAAATGTTTTGAGACAAAATATGAAAACGATAAATAAAGTGGAGGAATGATAAGATTGTTTTTTATAAATATTTGTGAGATACATCTTACAGGGTTTTTGTATTAACGAGTACTGCAACAGCAGTGAAAAGCTTTCAGCTGCAATATTCTCATTTGGATTTATCTTCACATTATTAGCTCAGTCAGTGTGCACAACTGAAAAGACAGTTCATTTAAGTTCTGCCATGTTTCATCAAATACCAGTATTACTGAGGAACAGCAAAATGTGCAGGTCCACTGTAAACACTTATGGTGAGGACTCTGTCAAGAGTAACATAATAGAGAAAGTTTTGGTGCTCTACTCAAAGCTTTGAGGCATCTACCCGTGCCAATTACACACTTTTTTTGACAACATATCCCATATCGCTTATGTGGTACATGTGGGTTCTCTCCGGGTACTCCAGCTTCCTCCCATATTTCAAAGGCATGCAGTTAGTGGGGTTAGGTTAATTGGTGACTGGTTGCCCATAGGCAAGAATCTGAGTAAGAATGGTTGTCTGTCTCTGTGTGTTAGCCCTGCATCAGGTTGGCGACCTGTCCAGGGTGTACCAAGCTTCCTGCACTACGACAGCTGAGATAGGTTCCAGACATAATCCCACTCTCCGATAACAGACATCAGTGCATTGATGTCTGTTGTGGTGATGAGAGAGCTGAGCGTAAAAGCAAAGCCATCAGTTTATGGTCCCACCCTCACCTACGCATCCATCTCCACATTAGTCGCTCATGAGCTCTGGGTAATGACACATCACATTACAGAGAATAACTTCCTCCCAGAGTAACAAAAACTGTAATTTAATGACATCCAGAATCCGTTTCTGACCTTGGTCAGACACCTGGGGCTGAAGCCATGCACATCTCCACAAACACATAAGAGATACACAACAGGTTACTGCTGTTATGTGGTTGTTTTTTCACCATCAGTGGTGTCATTTTTAGTAATATATTATTTTTATTGCTGTTATGACTACTGTCAAAATAAATTTCTCTTCAAATTCACATTGTAATATAAGATAGCATATCATAATAGGTATATAAGATATAATATAATCTATACAAATTTACATAAATGACATTGCATAAATTTATATTACATATTATAGTCTAAGGAGCTTGGAAAGAAAAGTGTCTGGACTTCTTTAAGTTGCTTGAAGACGTTTCACCTCTCATCCGAGAAGCTTCATCAGTTCTAGGGTCAAATGGTGGAGAGTTCCAGGTTTAAGCCCTGTGGGAGTGTCCCCCGAGAGGGACAAAAGGACCCCCTAAGATCCTCTACCTAATCACATAACATATTACATATTATACAACACATTGGGTAAATTCCCTGCTTATAGAGTCTAGGGGGAACCCAGCAAGTGCCATTAACTGGTCTAGACTGGTTGCTCTTAATGATCTGTTACTCTATATTTTTCACATGTTTGTACAGGATATTGTATTTGATTTAATTGTTATGTGCTTATGTGGTACATGTTTTTTGAGTTTTGCTGCCATGATGCCAGGACTCTCTTTGAAATTAGATTTTTTACCTGGATAAATAAAGGACTATTAAATATAAGTATAGATGTATACATATACAGCATTCTAATTTATTGAATACATAACAGAAACATTGCTGAAATGGCGAATATTGAACCCCCTGTTAACCTCGTTTATAAGAACCCAGCTGCGGGTTTTGTAGTCCATCTCTTGCACAGTCTGGAGTCACTGCAGCTCTCTGAACTGTGCTTCTCTTTTAAAGTGCTTATTAATTCTCATTCACACCTTTAATCGGCCTCGTTACGCTTTCCTTCAAGGTCGAGGAAAAGTAGCTAGAATAAGGAGACATAATAGGAGGTATTTCAGGACTATCTGGACCTGCCCCACTTTCTCTGTACGTATCTTTGATTTAAACGTGTAAAGCCGCCTTTTTACTAGTCACGCCCCTCCCGTGTCTCACTGAACTTCGGGCTGAAAGGTTTTCATTAAAAAGAGAGCGAGAGAAACTTGTGTTATTCCTATTATACACAGCTCGTAGCTCCTTGCTGGTTTGAGATCTGAGCCTGCAAACTGAGCTCTGATCAGGGTCCTACAGGAGTCGTATTCCCGCGTTAGCTCATTGACGCCGTTTTACACACCTGTGTGACTTTATCTCGGATATCCAACAGTCTGCTGATCTCTTCACTGATGTCTTTTCAATTTCCGAGATTTCTTCGGCTGCAGTTCGTCTCTCCTTAAACTCTCGGACACTGAAGACGCTGCTAAATAGTAAGAGTCGCGTCACTTCCGCTTTCCTTCTTCTATTGCATTTACAGCAGACTAGACCCATCAAAGGTGTGTTGCTGCCCTCCCTACACAAAAAAGTCCTGCATTTTTGTGCTTCAAAGCTCTTTTCGACAGCAACCTTTTTTCACGGCAGCATATAGAATAAATCCAATAAAAAGGATATATAGAACATAGGACGTACTAAATTGACTTTTGCTACGGTGTTTGAGTGTAATTATGACTAAAAAAAATGCATATTTGCCTTTCTGCTGCATATTTTAGTAGAAATGTTTATATGTTATGTTTTATGACACAGTGCACTTTATTATAATGTAACCTTTATTATAAAGGACTTGTCCTAAATACATGGCAAATTGTCAAATGTATGGACAAACTAAGGTGCAATGCTTTACCTTCCTCTCCATCCCTGTTAGCAGGATGAAGGCAACCTCTTGTGTTGTGCATTCTTGGTTTTCAAATTTCAGTTGTTAACCTCAGTGTAAAAACTTCACTGTGCCTTCGGCAGCTTCAACATCATCAGTAAAGAGAGATTTAAATATGTGTAATATCACACTGTGTCAATTTGTTCACCGGAGTCACAACCTGTAACACTGATGCTGCGTTAAGGGACCATGGGAAAGATGGGAGAGACAAGTGTCCTCTACAAAAGCCCTAAAACCCTTCACTGATGAAAACTGTGGATTAACTTCAACCCAGAAAGTTCAGGAAATCAAAAATCAACTTTAGGTGTCAAATGAATAAATGTGGAAAGCCATTAACTCTCCTGGGGTTTGAGCTTTGATGCAGCTTTAGTGTAAGCCATGGATTTACTGGTCAATCTATGGTTCCACCCTCACCTAAGGTCATGAGCTCTGTGTAGTGACTGAAAGAATGGGATCACAGATACAAGCAGTGTAAATGACTTTTCTCCAAAGGGTGGCTAGTTTCTTCCATAGTGATAAGGTGAGGAGTTTGATCATGTGGTGAGAACTAGTACAGTTGTAAATAAAATACTACATTTTTAATTGGAAATCAAAAAGCTCACTATGCATAAATGACTATATTAATTTTCATTGAGAACACATCATATTAGAGAGAATAACTTCCTTCCGGACAATAAACTGTAACCTGACGTTCTGGTCACGTCTATCGCGTTCGGTGTGGACGTCTATTGGGAAATCTGAAATCGGAGCCTCTTTCACAGAGTTCTGCCGGAGGTTTCTTCCTGTTAAAAGAGAGTTTTTCCTTCCCACTGTCGCCAAAGTGCTTGCTCATAGGGGGTCATATGATTGTTGGGTTTTTCTCTGTATCTACTGTACAATATAAAGTGCCTTGAGGTGACTTTTGTTGTAATTTGGCGCTATATAAATGAAATTGAATTGAATCCAGTATTCCCTGTTATAACCTTTCTCTTCAGTCTGCTGAGTATCTTTGTCAACAGCAGCTGAGTGTGAGAATGGATTATGCACTCTGATAACAAGTGCAGCAACATTTTGCAATGCTCACAAAGTTTCTCCCTAAAGATTTTCACTTAAATGAAAAGTCTTTCCCTTTTGACAATCTCTGAATCGAGGAGGGGGGCCTGAGGGTACATCTTTCGCCATCTTGCAATGCTGTGATTGCAGCCATTCCCCAACTCTCTGTGAATGGTACTCATGGCCATTGATCAGTGGGCTTTGATCAAGGGTTGGTGATCAATGGTCATGAGAATTTGCATAATTATGATGAAGGAACTGACCTCCCAGTCCGTTGTTCCTACAGTGGACTAGTTTCAGTCATTATGCAAATGTACTGTTTATAAGATTAGGAAAACCTGCAGTCAGCTGAGACTGAAGAAGTCAGTTGGATGAGCGACGAAATGTTTCTCCCACTGAAAACGATACGTCCAGATAAACAAAATCAACCTTTGAAGATTTACCTAAGTGGATGTTTGAGAATACATCAAGACGTAAAAAGCTAATAAAATGGTAAAAAAAGGACTTCCTGCGGATACTTTTTGTCCTTACTCGTCTGCAGCTCCGTCAGCATGTGTAAAATGCTCTTGTTTCAGTTGCTCTAATTTTAGTTTCTGCTAAAGAGGGGATCATGTTCAGCTCAGCTTGTTTGATTTTATTTCAAACTGATACTGAAGTGTGTACTTAAATCGATAGAAAGCAGAGTTTCACTGGTCTGGTCCACTCAAGATTAAAATTTGGTTTATGTTATTGACGACGTAAAATGAGTTTGAGATCTCTGTCATTCACTATTCCTTTAAGTCAGTGCTCAATTTGAATCATTAGGGGGCGCTAGTACGCCTTTCAGTCCAATCTGCCAGAAAAGCAATAGAAGAAGAAAAAAAACGGATGTGACGCGATGTTTTGGCTGTTCGGTGCAGTATGAGAGTTAAAGGAGAGAGTTGGTACTGCAGGCGAAGAAATCTCAAATATTAATAAGCTATGATTGAGGAGGACCAGCTGTGAGCGCATACTGCTGGATATCCGAAATAAACAGGTATGTAAACACGATGGACTACAAAACGTGCGTCTTACTTCAATAATATTTGACACAATACTAGACGTGCAACAGGAAGTAGTGTGAAGGCAAAGCACGGAAACGGAAAAGAAAAGGGAAAAAAGAACATTTGTGCACAGTTACATAATTTACATTTCACCATTAAAGTGTGTGTGTTTACACACACTTAAAGTGTTCAGTGTATTGCAGGGATAGGCAACTCCAGGCCTCGAGTGCCGGTGTCCTGGAGGTTTTAGATGTGTCCATGGTACATCACAGCTGATTTCAAGGGCTAAATGACTCCTCAGCATTTCTTGGAGTTCTCCAGAGGTCTGGTAATGAACTAATCATTTGATTCAGGTGTGTTAACCCAGGGTGGGATCTAAAACCTGCAGGACACCGGCACTCGAGGCCTGGAGTTGCCTACCCTTGGTGTATTGTATGCACTCTAAACGACCATCTTTGAACAGGTGATTTCAAGTCACATGATAAGCTGAGGCAGGGTGTCACAATGGTTTGACACAAAATCTCTTATGATATTGACCCTCTTTTCACACCTTTGTTGTGTGATGAGAGACATAATCATCTTAAGGGGCAACTCCCACCAGGTTTTAAATTCATGGAACTGTCCACCATTTGGCTTTAGAATTAAAAAAAAAAAGTGAATCGGATAGGAGGTGAAACATGCAATCTAGCTACTTTCTTTCCAAGCGCCTTAGACGACTGTTACCTGAATGACTGAATGATATATTGTTAAGAGTTTTTCTTCCCCACTGTTGCCAAAGTGGTTGCTTAACATTTGATTGTTGGTGTGTTCTTTGTATTATTGTAGGGTCTTTATCTTACAATAAAAAGTGCCTTTAGGCAACTGTTGTTGTGGTTTGGTGGTATATGAATAAAACTGAATTTAATTAAAAATTAAATTGATTTGAATTGAACGGCAACAATTAAAGAAGAAAGGGAGTATAAATAAAGGCAAGCAGCTAAACAATAAGAATGGAATAGACAATTAAAATTTATCAATAAAAAAGACGGCTATGGGACAGGAGCTTGGTACATGTTTGTCATGATTTTAGAGAGCAGCGATGGCGCAGAATAATCCTCATGGTGGTTCACTGGGGGTGAATACTGGCCGGGTTAGCAGTTTTTCTGTGCTAAGAGCAGCAACTTGTATACTTTTTCTGTGTTGGTGGAGGTGTGCGTGTCTTCAGCCCTGGGTGTCTGAACCAAACCAAGATAGGTCAGAAATGTGTTCCAAATGTTATTAAATAATGGTACATTGATTCTATGGAATTGGCGAGAGAAAATGAAAATATTGCAGAACTAAATCTCGTCAAAAAGCACTAGTTAATTCAAACACATGAAGTGACCCACTACCCCCCCACAACTAAAGAAATGAAGAGAGGAGGGAAATCCTTCAGACACAAAGGACCATGATCTTTTTAT
>NW_005188196.1:25671-27429 GCF_000239375.1 Pundamilia nyererei | reverse complement strand
TGGCCAGCTGTTGATGAATATCTGCAATATACACAGGGTTGTGTTTGTCTTGCTACATGTTTATGAAATATAGAGAAGTGTAAGTTTGACCATGATTTTAAAATGCCCGGCTTGGTGGATGTTCTAATCTCTCTTTAGCTCTTGAGCTCAAGAAAGGTCAGAAGACGGTTCCAGACAATAACTTAACGCCCACTCATATCCTGGGCCATGTGACCTCAGTAAATCACATGATAGGGTGGGGCAAGGTCTCTCGATGTCTTTCTGAAAGTGCTGTAACAAGGTTTAAGAATTTAATTCACCCACTGTTGTTATCCTTAATGCCCTGTACCAACGCAGAGCAGCTACCTGAATGCTACTCCAACAGAGGTCGATTATCTTGTTAATAATTTTACCTCCTCACTACGTACGACTCTGGATACTGTAGCTCATGTGAAAAGAGAAGAATCAGAAGTACCTGACTCTGTAGTATAACTCAAATGTGCACCTTAAAGCAGGTAACAAATACATGTGTACTGAGTTTTTGTAACCTTGTAAATCAAAATATGTGAAAATTTGGTGTGTGTGTGGTAAAAAGAAAAAAGATTTGTGTTTGTTGTAGCTCAGAATTCTTTGCCAGCTAAATCCGTATATATATTTCTGCACTACGTCACACCGACACACAGTTTACTCAGTTCCACTTTTTGTGTCAGAGAACAGATGGGTTTGGCTGTTGAAGGGGTGCTTTACTGAACTTCAGGTCCTGGAAGAATAAATGCCCTTTTATATGACAGCAATACATGTTTTTATTGAACATTTGAAGATAACACAACACAAACTCTAGAAGAGGACATAAAGTCAGAGATAGAAACGACAAGGAGCAGGCACATCTAGTACACATAGAGCTGTCACAAAAACTCACAGAGCTCAGCAGCCAGCGCAACAAATTCTGAATCCTTGGCTTTTAGTTAGCAGTTAGCATTAGCAACACATGCTCCATCCGCTGTGAAAGGGCCCTTATGCTAAGACATCTGGGATAAACACTGGTTTGAGCGCGGAGTCAAGGAGGCGATTTACGTGAAAAGGGAAAGACAATCTCTGAATCGAGGAGGGGGCCTAAAGGTACATCTTTCGCCGTCTTACAATGCTGTGATTGCAGCCATTCCCCAACTCTCTGTGAATTGTACTCACGGCTATTGATCAGTGGGCTTTGATAAGTGGTTGTTGATCAATGGTCGTGAGAATTTGCATAATTATGATGAAGGAACTGACCTCGCAGCCCATTGATCCTTCAGTGGTGTTAGGTTCAGTCATTATGCAAATTTACTGTTTATAAGATTAGGAAAACCTGCAGTCAGCTGAGACTGAAGAAGTCACCTGGATGAGTGACGAAACGTTTCGAAACGCTACATCCAGATGAATAGGATCAACTTTTGGAGATACTCTGGATGGGATTATTATTTGTTTGTGATTTTTATTTGTGACCAGGATATGTCCTCCAATGAACATATTAAACAAATATGGAGGACTGCTTTCTTCCATTTGCACAAAATCTGTAAAATTAGAAATATCCGGTCTCAGAGTGACGCTGAAAAACTAGTTAATGCATTTATTACTTCTAGGACTACTGTAATTCATCATTATCAGGATGTACTAAAAACTCATGAAAAGCCTTTAGTTAATCCAAAATGCTGCAGCAAGAGTACTGACAGGAACTACAAAGAGAGCATATTTCTCCTATATTGGCTTCCATTCATTGGCTCCCTGTTAAATCCACAGTTT
>NW_005188196.1:18811-24601 GCF_000239375.1 Pundamilia nyererei | reverse complement strand
TCTCCTGACACTGATCAGGAAGAAAACAAGGATGGTAACTCACACAGAAAAAAGTCAGATCAAGTCGTAGCAGGACTGAGAGTTCAAAATTCCAAGACAGTACATTTATGTAGTACCTGTGGGGAAAAATTTAATAGGATGGAAAACTTGAAACAACACATGTAAATTCACACAGGTGAGAAGACGCATTCTTGTAGCACCTGTTGGAAAAACTTTACTCTAAAAACGCATTTAAATGAACACATGAGAATTCACACTGGTGATAAGCCTCATTCTTGTAGCACCTGTGGGAAAAGATTTCGTTTAGCAGCAAATTTGAGAGCCCACATAAGAATTCATACAGGTGAAAAAACATATTCCTGTAGCAGCTGTGGGAAACGATTTAGTGTGGCAGCAGCTTTGAGAAGTCACATAAAAATTCATACAGGTGAGCAGTCAAATTCCTGTATTACCTGTGGGAAACAATTTAGTGTGTAAGGAACTTTGAGAAGTCATATAAGAATTCATTCAGGTGAGAAGCCATATTCCTGTAGCACATGTGGGAAAGGATTTAATCATAAAGCTTCTTTTAAAATACACATGGAATCACATACAGGTGAAAAAAGATATTCCTGTAGCATCTGTGGGAAAGACTTTAGTGTGGCAACAACTTTGAGAAGTCACATAACAGTTCATACAGGTAAAAAAAAACCTTGTTGTTGTAGCACATGTGGCAAAAGTTTTAGTTGTCTTGAGTACTGGAAAGCCTACATCAGTGTCCACGCAGGTGAGAAACCACATTGCTGCAGTACATGTGGGAAAAGTGTTAGTTCCCTCACAAACTTAAATTCACATGAGAGTCCGGTGAGAAGCCGTATTGTTGTGGTGCCTGTGGAAATGGTTTTACTCATATGTCAAGTTTGAAAAGACACATGGGAGGCCACACAGATGAGAAGCCACATTGTTGCAGTGTCTGTGGGAAAATTTTTAGTCGTATGTCAAGTTTGAAAATACACATTGGTTTTTCACCTGTGTGGCCTCTATATTGTTGTAGCAGCTATGGGAAAAAATTCACTTCTTCGGTACAGTTGAAATATAGGAAAACATGCTACATGCTAAGTTTCATTTTTAGAAAATGTTGGTGGCGGAGCTTATGTGTCTCTGACTACATTAACAGGTACATTTGGTAAATGTAACTTTTTCTGACTGTTTTGGCTTTTTACCCAATATAAACAGTATAAACAAGTTTTGTTTTTTTGTTTTGTTTTGTTTTTTTAAATCCTTCTAGGAAGGCTGAAAATTTTTGAAAGCTCAGTTTCTGTGTTTCCATATGGACAAGAAAAACAGAGTTTGTCTCACAACTTTAAAGGTGTGCACCTTTACCACCTTTATCTGACACCATTACGTTATTATTTGTGGGCTTTTGATTGACATTTGATGGACATTTCTTCACGTTGCTTTGGTTCGGTGTCAACAGTGCTTGAGATCACATGAGTCTTAATGTAATCAGAACTATTTGCCAAGTTATTATAGGTGTTAGGAAGGTTGTTTTTAAAATGTATTCCACTACAGATTACAGAATACATGGCCCCAAATGTAATTTGTAATGTATTCCATTACATTAATCAATGGGAGTAATGCTTTTTACAACTACAAAAATGTATTATTACTGTGTGATGATACATTAGAGCAGAGGTCTCAAACTTAAATGAGCTGTGGGCCACTTCTGACACTGTCATGTCATTGGAAGGCCACTTTAGTGTTCAGGTAGTACAAAAAACCCCCAAACAGATAAACAGAAAACACCCACAACCAATTCCTAAAATATGATCTTTTGTTTGTTTGTTTTTGTTTTTCCATTTCAAATATTGTATTGCAAGACAAAACTGCAAACGTGAACGCAGTTTTTTTTTTTTTCTCACTCTTAAATCTTTTATTGAACTACCAAATAAATATATTAATACTCTCTTTTGACCAGACACGTGACAGCTTTTCTGCTATAATTTCGTTCGTATTTACCAAAATAAAAATGCAGACATAAGTGTACACATTAGTTTTTGACTGCTAATGAAAAATGTTTTCTTTTTGTACTCTGCCAGGATTCCTGGATCGTTGACACAGTGTCTTCAGTTTTAGACTTTGTCATGGTTTAGGTTTCATGTTTTCTGTTTAACTGTGTCAACCTTCTGTTTATGTGCATTATGTGTAGTTCTTCTTACTGTGTTATTAGTTAGATTATATTCAGCTGTGTACTCACTGGTCTCTAATTGTCATCATTTGCCAGAGTATTTAAATCCGTACTTTCCGCCAGTTCGTTGTCTTGTCATCGTCGATTCCGTGTGTGTGTTTTTTATTTTTTTATTTTTTTATTTTTTTCCAGTTCAGTTAGCCAGCCATTCAGTCAGTCAGTGTCAGAATCTCTATTATGTTATGTTCATCCTGCATTTATAATAAACACCATCCTCATCCTTCACTAACCTGTGTGTGTGCGCGCGCGTGTGTGCGTGAATGACTGGATATGTAAAGCGCTTTGGGGTCCTTAGGGACTAGTAAAGCGCTATATTAATACAGGCCATTTACCATTTACCATTTAACCTGTGAGTCCTCCGTTTGGGTCCTCTCTTCCTTCTCTCCACACAACGCAATGCCCTGACAATCTCGAACCCTAGTAAAGAGACCGCTGGCTAATACCTTGGGTTCCGTGACTGTAGCAACTAACTAGCTTTACTTTCTGGGTCAACTTTGCTAGCAAGAGACAGAAAGAGGTGTTGAAAGGCTGCTCCAATGGAACTTTATTGTTTCGGAGGAAAACATGAACACAGTGTACAGTCAAGTCTTAACAGCTTACTTACAACTGGGCTCATCAGGCACTCTTTTTGGCTGCAGTGGTTATTATATTTACATGCTTCAGTCAAAAGAAGGTCCCAGAGGGTCCTTTTGTCCCTCTGTGGGGGGATACTCCCACTAGGTTTAAATCTGGGACTCCCCACCATTTGACCTTAGAACTGAAGAAGCTTCTCGGATGAGAGGTGAAACGTCTTCGAGTAACTTAAAGAAGTCCAGACGCTTTTCTTTGCAGCTCCTTTGACTACGATGACCTGGATGACTGAGAACCTTCACAGACATACATGCTTCAGTCTCTCATTTCTTGTTGGTAGCACCTCGTACTTTTCGACTCTCATTTTTTTCCCTCCCTCACGCGAGTTTGAGACCCAGGCATTAGAGTCTTTCCACCAGCGTGGAATTACCAAAAATATTTAGGGGATAGCCTGACATATGAAACAGGACAAAACAGCTGTGTAATCCATTTATTTCAACAAACTAACTGTATTCTAAATATCACCTTTTTAAATGGTAACCGTAACAGAATACAGTTACTCATATTTTGTATTTTACATACATAACGCTGGTACATGTATTCCGTTACTCTCCAACATTGGTTATTATCTAATATTTTGGACTAATGTTTAAGTTTGATAGTGTTGTGTTCCATTTTGAAAGGTTTGTAATATGTGGTTGGTAGAAACTGGCCAAAGATGCACGTGGTAATTATTTTATATGTATGAGTCACTTTAACAGCCCAAAGTTGACCTCAGCTGTAAACCACCTCAAGCATAATGCAACTTATACATGTATGGGTGTGTGGATATGTGTATGCATATGTGTATATATACACATATTTACATATTACATACATATTACATATTTACATATATTTAATATTTATGGTTGTATGTGTATTTGTACATGTGTGTGTGCATCCAGGTGGAAAATAGCAGTGATACACCTCCTGCTTTCAGGCCTGCAGGTATCAGGCTTGTGATGTTTTACTAAGTCTTACAGAGGACAGAAACTGTTTTTTGGAGTGGCACAAATAACTTTTGTGGAATCCTATTTGATGCAAAACACCTGATTGCTCTCTAAATAATTTAAAATGGGTTAAAAATGTCTGTGGCATTGGCTTTATTTTTAGGTAAATAGTTGCATATAACTTTGTTGTTTGCAAAACTTGTGCATAAGTTTTTAAAACATACAATTTCTATTTGCATTCCAAGTTAAGAAAATTATTTGTTAAACATGTTTGTGGTTTTTACAGTAAAAAAAAAAAAGTAACTTTTTCGTACTCTGATTTTGTTTATTTTGTCTGATTTTGAAACTGTGTTAATAAAGTATGTCAAAAGGAAAGGTAAAATCAAAATGCCATAAAAACAACAAAAAATGTGGATCTTAAAAACAATAGAACTATATCTGTTGAATAATGATTCTGATTTTCACTATGACACTTGCTTTTCAGTTTAAGTCATGGACCTAAATGCGTCACCTTTTGTTTCCGTTATAAAGAAGAGACTCACACAATAACTGATACTAAGAATAGAAGTGGTGCAGAAGGAAGTTCAGCTGAACCAAGAAACCTTTTCTTGTTTGATCTGTTTGGATCTTCTAAAGCAGGGGTGTCAAACTCAAATACACAGTGGGCCAAAATTTAAAACTGGAACAAGGTCACGGGCTAACATTAATATTTATTGAAAAAAAGATCTTCCTCCAGATTTAAGAATGAATCTCTTCTTATGGACTCAAACAAGTTTTGCTGAAAAACTGAACATGGAACAAGCAAAGCTTAATACTAAACAATATATATATTAGCTGTATAATACCGGTAGGCCAGCTCTAATAATAATTTGGTATGGCTTCGCGGGCCAAATGTAATTAGGCTGCGGGCCAAATTTGGCCCGCGGGCCAGAGTTTGACACCTATGTTCTAAAGAATCTGGGGACTATTGTCTCTGGACACAGCTACTGCATGAACCGTATTAATGGCTTTTAGGATGGAGAGGAGAAAATCAGAATTGGAATACTTTATTAATCCCGAAGGAAATTAGGGAAAAGAAAAATCTACCCTTGCCAATAAAGCATCTTTACTTTACTGCAGCTGTGATGAAAATAAAGCAACAGTGTGAGTGTGAGGCATGTAAAGTGTTAAGCATACTTTGATGGTCTGCAGTAAGACACCTTAAGCATAATGAATTGTCAGAGATGGGCATTACAGCTAATTCTCAATTTGAATAATTGGGAACGATAAATTCTTTATCCAGGTTTCTGCAAAGCTCCAGACTTTGTCAGGAATTGATTTTTGTTGGACTGACCTGATGAGGGCAGTATTACGCCTTTGACACCTCCAGTCTACTGTAAGTACAACAGAAGAAGAATAGTGGCAATGGCGCCATTGAGAGATTCTATCGCAATCCTGAGTTATGTTTGAAGACGTTGGTTTGGCGGTATCGGTTGTTGTTGCAATAATGTCTTAAATTCAGCATCTGAGAGAGGTTATCAAGGAGAGATTAACTTCTGCTGCAGAAGAAATCTTCTCAGAGTTTGAAAAGACGATCGTCCGGTATGAGGAGGAGATTAGTCAGCTAAGACTGCTTGATATCAGACCCGGGATAAAGTCACACAATACAGGTGTGTAAATTTGTGGAGATGTGGGGGTTGCGTTATCATCGCAGGATTCATGTGGGCATGTGGACATGTGGACAATTCCCGAGGATCTTTAGAGGCATTCGGAGTGTGTGGATAGAGGCTCTGGTGACTTAAACTCCAGTGACATGTAAAGTAATAGGCAACAGCTTTATTTAGTGACCAACGCGGTTTGTAGTCTTCATCAGCGTCATTGCAAAATGTCAAATGGCTTGTGTTTAAATAAAAATCAGGAAACAGAAAAAGAAATCTCCAATTAGACCAATCACAGCTTCACAAATAAAGCAGTTGACCAATTATCATTTAACAGGTTGGTATTGGTAAATTGGTTAAGCCA
>NW_005188196.1:10193-18791 GCF_000239375.1 Pundamilia nyererei | reverse complement strand
GGTGCAAATTACTGACCTCTGTCATCATTTTAGGTGGGGGAACTTGCACAATCGGTGGCTGACTAAATACTTTTTTGCCCCACTGTATATACCATAATAAGTGGGAGGAAAGTGCTATTGTAGTAGTAATATAAAATTAGTTCTTTAGTTCTTCCAGGTGATCAAGAAATAGAAAGGCAAAACTGGGTGCTAGAAATGTTGAGATATGGTATGCTGGGTGTTGGTACCACACTGGCTGATCTGAGTGTTTCAGAAACTTCTAATCTGCTTAAATATTCCAGCACAAACATCTGTATGATTTACAGAGAGTAATCCAAAAAAGAGAAAATATGCAGTGCCCTTAAAATGACAGTGAGTTTCCTGTACTCGGGTCTCCAGAGTCACCAGGTCTCAACCCAACAGTGCACCTTTGGAATGTAGTGGAACATGAGATTTGCATCATGGATGTGGAATTGACAGATATGCAGCAGTTGTGTGAAGCATTCAGGTCAATATAGACCACAAATATCTGAGGAACGTTTCCATCACTTTCCTGAATCTTCACAAAGAATTAAATCAGCTGTGAGGACGAAAGGGGCTCCAATCCAGTACTAGCATTGTGTATCTAATAAAGTGACCAGTGAGTGTATATTTATTAGTAAAATGTTAAAAGATAAGTATCAACAGCATACTTTAACTGCTTTCATGATCATATTCAGATCATGCTGCTGTTCATTTCTTTGTTTATTCACAGTGTGTGATGATCACTGGCAGTCACATCTAAAAATTTGATCCCAGACAGCTGTAAGGTTATCAACATCACCCAATGAACAAATGACTATGATTGAATGTTTCTGTGGCAACATCTGCAAGAATGCAAGACCCCGTGAAACCATGAGCTAAATTCTCAATAGGTGACCCCTTTTAATCCTTCTTGATCTTTCTTATCATCACATTAGTCACTATTTTCTTGTGTCCCTTTGTTGAACACGAAGGTCTGGATGATCAGCAGGTCACTGACCAGGAGAGGAGTCTCAACCAGGAGGACCCAGAGCCTCTACAAATTAAAGAGGAACAGGAGGAAACCCACAGCAGTGAGGAAGGAGAGCAGCTTGAACTGAAGCAGGAGGATGAAGGGATTAATGTCTGGACTGGAGAACAGCTGGATTTGTTGTGTAAACCTGGATTACGGCTGAGCAGAATAGGTATGCGAATCTGTAATATACAGACTTCATAATACCGAAGTGAATATGACTTATATCAAAAGGCCAGGTGATGACATCACAAAGACACGTGCATTACCGCCTGGCATACTACCTTACTGAAGACATGTTTTCTGTTAGCACAGTAAAATAAAAACTGGATTTAAAATCTTCTGTTTGTTTAAAAAAAAACAACTCAATTTTCCACAATATAGATTTAAGTCATGTTGGCCCAGAACTGTATGCAGAATGTAGGAAAATGTTAAGACAATGAAAAATGTGCATAACTGGCCACATGGACCAAGTTGGAGTAGCGAGCTTTACGCCTCATAAATGATGACTTTCTGCATGTAAACAGAATTCTTTGCTGTTCACCGCATGAGAGATAATATTTAAAACATTTGTGCACCTTAAATATCGCTCACATATCTGAGAGACCTGCTCACAGTGTAACTTCTTTCTTGTGTTGTGTCCATCAAGACCTCCCACAGCAACATGATTGTAAGGAAAATGAGGATCTGGATGACCCACAGGTCTGTAGCCAGGAGAGGAACTCCAGTCTGGACCAGCAGGACACAGATCCTCCACAGACTAAAGATGAACAAGAGGAAATCTCCACCAATCAGGAAGAAGAGCAGCTTTCACTGAAGCAGGAAACCAATATGAGTAAGTAGCTCACTGTTTACGCTAATATTAGCAGCTAACTAGCCAATTACCTTACTGAGACGACTGTACCACTTCGTCGTCAGAAGCCGCCACATGCTTCCTTTTCAGATGCTTGTGAATCACTGTCGTACTGCCATTGAAGGGCTGTTCCATTTTGGAGATTTTGCATTGGAAATTCTTCTCTTTTATTTTCTCAGAAGGCTCCCAGACTTAACGACAGCTGGCGTCCTTGTAGATGCATTGCTGCTTTCTTTTGTTTCAGTCCATTATTACACTCTTAAATCCTACTTTTTCCTGCATCTTTCAGGATCTTACAAAGCTTCAAACGACGCTTTGCTATTAAATTAGTTGTTGACTTTTAAAGTCGACGTAATCGTGACTAGTTGACTAATCGTGGCAGCCCCAATAGAGGCACATGAAAAATTTAAAGACCAACTGAAATAAGGAAACTGACTGATTCCAAAAGCCAAAATTTCTAGCTTCCCAGTGGCCCCCCTGGCAAGACTGTCCTATGTTGGTAAAAATTGTTATAAATGAGCCCAACGAATTGCAGTCATCGTTCCTTCGTTTGTGCTGCGCTCCTGCACCTGCAGGCGCACTTACAGTGAATATCAAATTTAATAACAGGAAGTTAACTAAACATGTAATTCTTTTCCTTCTTGGTTTTGGCCAATTGACAAAAGAACAGGTTATTTGCATGGCTGTGTTTTGTAAACACAGGGTGTTGTGAGTAGAAGAAACAGTCATGAATTTTGGCAAGTCCTAAGCCTAATCAGGGTCACCTCATCCAGCCATATCTGTATGCTTTATCAAAAAGGAAAGCTTTAAGCCTAATCTTAAAACTAGAGAGGGTTTCTGTCTTCTGAATCCATACTGGCAGCTGTTTCCACAGAAGAGGGACCTGGAAGGTGAAGGTTCTACCTCCCATTCTCCCAACCAATCAGGCAATGGATAATTAATCTAAAAAATACATAAATACTGTAGTGAGTGTCCTGTAAATTTTAAGTAAAGTGTTAAATGTTTTCTGCACTTTAACTTTTAAATGACAACATTTTGTTGTTTTGTTTGATTGTATATTGTCTGTATTTTCTCACTGTAGATGGTCTGTAGTTGATATCACATATTTGTGATTCATCACAAGAGTTTAAATCACTTGAGAAATGTACGATTCCAAAGTTAAATCGATCACAGAAGAAGAGTGTTTTTCATAGAGTTTGTAAATGAGCAGCCAAAATGGTTTTAAATTAGTCAGCAAAACAGCTTCTCCCCACAACATGCCTTTCATTGGTATATCTGAGCAACATGCTTATCATGTGGTACCTGCTAATGGTTAAGATTACCTTGTAATTTCTGAAACATGTGTTGTTGTTGTCTTTTCTTTTTTTTTTTAATCTGTCACTTCAGATTTTCCACAACAAGACTGTAAGGACAAAAACCCGCTTGTACTGAAGCAGAAGACTGAAACTTTTCCTGCTTTTCCTGAAGAAAGTGACCACAGTGACCCAGAACCAAGCAATGAACAGCTACTTTCTCAAAACTTCATTTTCATAAGGTTTTTGGAAGCTCAGTTTCTGTTTTCACACATGGACAAGACAAACAGAGTTTGTCTCGCAGCATAAAATTTGTGCACCTTTATCACCTTTTTCTGATGTTATTGTTTTATAGTTTATGGGGTTTATCTTGGCTGAAGTTTCTTCATTTCTTTCGTCATGGCATTGGCAGTGCTTGAGATATTTTTGGTGTCTTGATGTAAAAAGAACTATTTCTCAAAAACACAATTGGAATTGTCTGTATAAAAAAAATACATGTGTTCATGAGGTAGCCTTAATTAAAGCCAGTTGTTTATCTGAAGTTCACAGTTTGAAGGTGTTTAAAGCAGCAAACAGTTGCAATCACTTTTCGCTGACTTGCACACTGCTAGAAGTCTTGTTGTTGTTTTTGTTGTTTGTTTGTTTTTACATTTTCTTTACATTGGCTTGACATATTTGGGAAGTGCTTTGTATAGAGAAAAGGAATCTTTTCGGGAATGACAATGTTAAGCAGTTACTCATATTGTTTGTGACCCACATACTTAGGTTGTTTATTCTCTATGTTTATATCATAACTTGTACTGCTTTTATGTGAGCACCTGTTGATACCCAGCTGTTGTTTTGAGATATAATAATTTGGATAATGTGTAACTTTAACAGTGTTCCATTTTGAATGGTTTGTGATATGTTGGTTGGTAGAAACTGAAACTGGATTTGAAGATGCACTTGGTAATTATTTTATATATATGTGAGTCACTTTGATGGTCCAAACTGTCCAAAGTTGTAGAAGCCCATAATTTGTGAAATTTATAGCTTACATTTAGCTGTGCAAATTGATTTAAAGGCATAAAAATATCTGTAGTATTAATTGCTTCTTACTATAAGGTTGGCATAACAGTCATTATTCCTGACCCTATGGGCTGACCTTGCCCCCCCCCCCACACACACACACACACACACAAAAACACACACACACACACACACACACACCCCCACACACACACACACACACACAAAAAAGACAACTATAAAAATGATGGATGAAAAGGTAATTGGAAGAAAGTCCAGAAAGTTATGCAAGACAACTGTTGAATATCATAGAGGAATGCAAAGTTGTGTAAATTCATAGACTGGTCAAAGTGACACATTAATAAACACATTTAATAGATAAATGTTTTTAAGAAAATGATTTTGACAAAATTGGGGAAATCAATCTAGTTTAAGATGGAATTAAATCAGTTTAAAGATAAAATATGGATAATTATATAATAAAGGAGGAGGAGCTCCTCTCGAATAAAGGAGCTCAGAAGTGCCTCGGGAGTCTTCATCTTTATTCATTTTTGTTGGCTTTTGGCCTGCATGTGCTTAAGGCGAACACGCTAGAGGTCTTTCCTTTCTTTTAAGTTTCTGATTAAGTTGTATGTTCAATAAAACTGTTGGCATCTCCTGTAAATTTTGTGTTTTTGTTTAAATTGTGTTCCAAAAGCCTGAACCAACATCTTTCCGGCCTGAAGAAATTCTGCAAAGCCTTTAAAATTTGCAACCCCACAATCCTGCTGCTCTTTGAAAAACTAACAGTACTTCTAAACGAGATGTTAAACAGGGCTTCGTGTGATCTGCCTTTTGGTGAAGCAACTGGCCAGAAAGATTCAACACATTCAAGGGGCTTCATCATACTGACTTCCTTCTCTTCCTTCTTGGACTTTCCAGGTCCTCAACCGTACTCCATCAGAGGCTTCTGAAGTTGTTTTTCAGAACAAAAGTGGAGCACATAATAGCAAACATTGAACACACACCTCCCCTGTCTGCCAAGAGCATGTCTGAGAACTTCCCTTTATAGCACCATCAGTGACGTGAAGACACATTGTTCAAACAAATCTGCGATGGTATTTTCAGATTAAGTTAGCCAATTAGACATTACAGTGGACTTAATGCAGTCCACAATTCCTTAGGAGGTACTCAACATGAATTTAAACCAGCCTGCAATTTAATTAAATAACACACCCCTCCCTCTCTGAGCTTCAGTAACACCAATTTGCATCAAAATCTTGATTAAATCAAAATTCAAGAATCGTCTTAACTGTCTGAGTTAGGTTCAGTCTTCACAGTCACTGGAAGCTCTAATCTTACCGACGTACAGGTTCCAGACCACAACTGAGGCAGCAAATCCAAAAGTGCTTTTCTCCACAGAACCAAACTAGGTCGGTCCTGAAAAGAAGTAACTAACAGGTGTTATACTAATTCATAATGTTTATTATTTTATTACACCATGCAGGCTGCACTTCATTTACCTCAGTGGCAATATAGTGAATTAGACATGTGTAATTAATCTCGTTTGGCGTATAGATAGGTGGTCTTGTTATGTATTTAACCCATGTAGAAATTCTCTGCCCACTCACAATTTGAAAATTGTGAAAATTTGTTTATGCTTTATTTTTATTTATTCCTTCTATTGTCTAATATATCTTTGACCCGTGTCCACCAGGGGTGGTGAGTGACCTGGATGGACCCAGATAGCACTTTAGCTCAGTCCTACCACTAGTTGATACTAACTTACTTATATTTTTTCTCAAGTGAATTTAGTAATTCACGTAGCAAAAGTCCCTGTCCTTGAGATCGTCACTGTCTCCTCTGGCAGAGCTTCGACACCATTCAGAGGGAGACTGGGAACATTGAGTCTAAATGGACCATGTTCAGCACCTTCATTGCTGAGGCTGCACCACTGAGCTGGGGTCCGTGTCGTGGTGGTAAACCCCTGTTGTGACTGTGGTTTTACATCTCCTATATATACTACAAGATTTTTATTCTATTGTATATAGTATTTTATTTTATTCTAGTCTATTGTGTACAGTACCTTATTCTTATTCTTAACATCTTATCCTATTCCAGTGTTTTCAAATTTTTGCTATGTAACTTTCTACTGTAACAAAAGAAATTTCCCACATGTGGGACTCGTAAAGGTTATCTTATCTGATGTTTTCTCTTATCTTATCACCCAGGACTGACCTGATGTATTAAATACACCGAAAAAGTAAAAAAAACCCAAAAAAAACATGACCCTCACAGTGCTCACCAGCTGGCCCAGATGGGCGTAGGCACAATTGAGCAGTTATATCATGGCGTCCTCAGCCTCGAGGTGGGGCTGGTAACAAACTGAAGGAGATCCTGATGTGGCCTAACTATAGGGCGGAGCTTGTTGAGGATGAGTCTTTCCAGGCTCTAAATGTATGTAGTTTATTTAGATTAATGTATTTGTATATTGTTATTTCACTTCCACTTCATGGACCGTACCAGAGAAATCAGGAGACCCTCGTTTATTAAAAAGATTTTATATAATTATTTTTAGAGTGACTATAATCAATGAAGGGATTATTCTTTGTTCTGTAAAATGATTAATGCTGGATCAAACTAAAGGGTTTTCCAATAAATCAAACTTAAATCAAAGTATTTTCTTCTTTCTTTATTCCAGGATATCACTAATAATCTCATGGCAAAATTGCAGTTTTCTGCAAAGTACCAGACTTTATGTTGGACTGGACTGACCTGATGAGGGCAGTATTACGCCCTTGATACCTATAAAAGAGCAATAAAAGAAGAATAGCGGCAATGGTGCCATTGAGAGATCCCGAGTTAAGTTTGAAGACATCGGTTGTTGTTGCAATAATGTCTTCAGTTCAGCATCTGAGAGAGTTCATCAAGGAGAGATTAAATGCTGCTACAGAAGAAATCTTCTCAGAGTTTGAAAAAACGATCGTCCGGTATGAGGAGGAGATCCGTCAGCTAAGACTGCTTAATATCAGACCCGGGATAAAGTCACACAATACAGGTGTGTAAATTTGTGGAGGCGTGGGGGGTTGCGGGATTGTGTGATTTACTTGGGCATGATCTAAATGCTTTGCATAAATGCATTGATCTAAACTAGTAATACACCCCAGTAAAGTGTATGCAGCTGTATCTGTGCAGTGTTGAGAAGGTTACTCTTAAAATGTTTTCTACTACAGATTACAAATAAATGGCCCAAATGTAGTTTGAAATGTATTTTGTTAAGTTACTCAATGTGAATAATGTATTCTGAATACTTTGGTTTGGATTACTTGATATATTTTCCATTCTTTTTACAACTACATGAATGCACTATTGTCATGCGAATTATTGCTATTACTGAAGGCTACTAGCCACCTGTTACGCTCCTGTTTAGCCCCTAATCTCCTCAGTATGTTCAGCTGGTGCTAATTGGCCCCACCTAGTCTGGTGTTGATAAAAGCATACCTGAGGCAGGCTTTCAGGAAGCTCACTAGTCTTTGCCTTGGTAGCCATTTTAGCCAACCTGCTATGCCAATTTAAGATAAAACCTCTATCTCACTAACACTCTGGTATTCATCTCCTTTTTACTGTTGCGGCTCTTGAGCCGGTTTTCTGAGAGTCCATCCTACCTGACTAATCATCGTACCCATTGTTTCTGCGCATGCGCACAATACGAAATAAAGTTGCGAGCCGTCTTACCTTTGTGAAAATCAGCTAGAAAAATACTCTGACTGATAAAATTCAGTGCCAAACCATCCTGCCTTTGTGAATGTGACCTACAAGCATACTTTAACAGCTAAATTAAGTGGCAAATCGTCTTACCTTTGTTAATCTGAGCTAGAAACATACTCTGACTGGTAAATTCAAGTGCCACACCATGATACCTTTGTGACTGTGACCTACAACCATACTTTAATGTGTAAAATGTAGTGGCAAACCATCCTGGGCTTATGAATATGAGCTACAAGTATACTCTGATGGGCAAAGTTAAGTGGCAAACCGTCATACCTACTTAAATTTGTGGTGAAATTACTCTGTGAGAGCAGAAATGTGCATAAACTACTTACGGTTGGACGTTTTGCCAAAGTAGGATGGTTTGTCAGAACACCGTAATGTCGTATAGAAAAAATATTCCCACCAAGCACACTCACCAATATTTTGTTTTTGAACTCCATTGCAGTTATTTCACACATTAAACCTTTGATAGAAAATAATAAAACAAAAGTAAACTGCAATAAATTACAGGTAGCAGTTAGGGCTGCCACAAACGATTATTTTGATAGTCGACTAGTCACCGATTATTTTTGCGATTAGTCGACTAATCAGATCATCATCCATTGGACGTACAGCGTACAGCTTATTGCACCAGCAGCATCTGGTCTTGTATAACTATCATTAGCTTACAGCTTGAAGTGTTT
>NW_005188196.1:7989-9417 GCF_000239375.1 Pundamilia nyererei | reverse complement strand
GTCGTCGACGATTTTAATAGTCGACATAATCGTGACTAGTCGACTAATCGTGGCAGCCCTAGTAGCAGTAAAACTAATAACTCTTTTATGCTACGTCCACACCAACATGGGTATTTTTCTATGCATTTGGTCCTTTCGTCCGCACGTAAACAGCGTTTCGAATCACCAAAAAGGTTGGAGAAAACTCAGCTTTTGCATTTACCTGTGGTCGAAGAATACGGAGTTCATCGCACAATGTCAGAGATGTGTGCCTTTCACATCACGCTGTGCGCCATGTTATTGTTTACATGAGATTAATTTCTGCAATGGCAGATTCAAAATACTGTTAATCTTACTATCTGCAGTTTTTACACACTTGCATATACACAAGCAGCTATTGTCCCTCCATTTAGAAAGGTGGAGGTGTCATGGTGTAATTATTTTACGTGTAGTTTTTCTTTTCCCCTGTGTAATAATATTCAACATTGCTATCAAAAAGTGGGTTCAAAAACATAAACAACTGTGGGATACTGTTTGTGCATGATTTGGACAGCCTAGCGCATCCTCCCGATGCAGGGGAAACAAATTCTGTTGGGGGTACCTACTGTAGGAGCCATATGAGTTGTTCCTTTTTTGACTAAGTGGGTTGGTTTAAATGGACTCACTGTATTGGTGCACGGGTGTGGGGCGTGTCTCATGGGTGTGGTAGATGATAAATGTGGTTGCACTCACCTGTTCACAGCACCTGATGTTGATGAGCAGAAAGGTAGGGTGAGCATGAGGCAAAACTTTCTGTTGATCGCAGCTTGAATGATTTTGATGTATTTTAACTGGAACTTAATGGTTTTTGTATATTTGTGCACTAATTGATGCCATGAACCAGGTTGTAATTTGACATAGTAGTTAGTGCAGTTATTGTAGAGTTGCAGTTATTTGTTTGTGCAGTCTGTGCATTTGTTTAATAGTTAATCCCATGTGCTGATTTATATATTGGACAGTTGCATGTGGAATAAAAGGAGCAAATGGTACAGAAGTGTATTTTATGCGTTTATTGTTGCACGTCATCTGTGTCCTCATGTTTAGCCAGCTGCGGCCATAGGTTGGAGGAGCCGCAATACCTACCTTGGCACATGTGCAGGTGAAGCCAAAGGCAAGCTATGCTTCATCATATTTTCTAGTCTTTGGCTTTGAAGGAAGTTGGTTTGGAAACATATTCAGCAATGCTTCAACCTCTGCTTTGTGTTTGTGTGGGAGCCCCGTCAAAAAAACCTGTCCGTTATTCTAGCAGTGTCCAAGCATTCTTCTTCGTTTGTTTTGTATTGGTTTCATCTTCACTGGCTATCAATCAAGATGGGGCAGAACCTGGTAGCTCCAAACAGAAGGACCAGCCAAAACAAATTGAGGATGTTATTCCTAAACCAGGGGCTCCCCCTGTAGGATGGACATTGT
>NW_005188196.1:4815-6180 GCF_000239375.1 Pundamilia nyererei | reverse complement strand
AAAGCGGCATTTATGTCTGGACCGGAGAACAGCTGGATTTGTTGTTGAATCCTGGACTAAATCTCACCAGAATAGGTATGTAAAAGTGTCATATACAGATTTCATAATATAGAAATGCATAGGACTCTTCAAAATGTCACAAAGACACATGGTGTGCATTACCGCCTGGGATACTGCCTCACTGAAGACGTGTTTTCTGTTAGCACAGTAAAATAAAACCTGGATTTCAAATCTTCTGTTTAATAAAACACAAAAAATTCCACCAGATTTAAGTCATGTTAGTCCAGAACTGTACACAGTATGTAGAAAAATGTTGAGACGATGAAAACTGGATTATTGGCCACAAGGACCAAGTTGGAGTGGCAAGCTGTATGCCTCATAAATGATGACTTTCTGCATGTAGACAGAAATCTCCGCTGTTCACTGCATGAGAGAGAATATTTGAATATTGCTCGCATATAGAATAGAATTAAAGTTTGTCATTGCACATGTCACAGGTACAAGGCAACAAAATGCAGTTTGCATTCATCCAGAAGTGCTTTAGCCATGATATAGATGTATTACAAATAGATATTAGAAATAATATAGATATGTGAGTATATTACAGAAATGGGTCTATTATGGTATGTTATAATCTACACGGTATGAAGTATGTTATGAATATGCTATATCTATAAGTATGTACAGGCTGTAGTGAGTACAAGCTATGAACAGGATATAAATATAAAAAACTATACAGAAATATGAGAGATACAGAAATGTGAACTATGCAGGTTATAAACAGTTGTAGATTTTAAAAAAATTATCATACACTAACATAATTATCCCCATTAGGACTGAACAATCAGTTTAAAATATTGATTTGAAGCTAAGCTTTTAACAAACAATCACATTGTGCTGTAATGTCATCACAGCACAAGGCCTGTGCAGTGATGTTATTGGTGGATTTCCTGATTGTGTGGCCAATCCATCATCACTTTCTTTCAGAACTGGTATTGCTATTGGTTCCTGGTTTGTTCTTGACTACTTTTTTTTTTTTTTTTCAATCTTCCCTGGCCACTGGATACAGAGGATTTGCTGCAAAAAGATGTTGATGAATGTCTATAACATACAGAGCGCTGTCTTTGTCCTGCTCCATGTTTATGTAAAACATGGAGCAGGACTTGCAAACAGATTTTAAGAGAATGCTAACTGCCCTAACAGTACTGACCTTATGAAAGCATACGAGAGAAGAAAATTAAGAAAATATACAAACAGGGTTCCATTGCACTAAGAATCATGAAACTCTCATTCCTTGTGTGAGGTGATATGGCATTATTAAAGAAAAGTCTCCCATATCCTATTTAATAAATAAAAAAATAAAAA
>NW_005188196.1:2323-3224 GCF_000239375.1 Pundamilia nyererei | reverse complement strand
TGACAGAGGCGAGGCTGCCGGACACTGGCGCCACCGGGCCCTCTGACCACCACCAGTAGGCAACGGGTGAAGTGTCTTGCCCAAGGACACAACGGCCGAGACTGTCCAAGCCAGGGCTCGAACCGGTAACCTTCCGATTACAAGGCGAACTCCCAACTCTTGAGCCACGAAATCAAATCAAAATAAATCTCACATCAATAATCTCACCTGTTCTGCCTATTTCCATCTACGCAACACTAACAGATTTCGTCCTTCTCTTGTCACCCAGTCTACATCCATTCTTGCCCAGTCTTGTTACCTCCCGACTACTACAACTCTCTCTCTCGCATGGTCTCCCCCAAAAATCCCTCCATAAGATCCAACTGGTTCAGAACTCTGCTGCTCACATTATCACCAGAACTGCCTCCTACCAGCACATCACCCCTGTTCTTCAGGAACTTCACTGGCTCCCTGTGAAATTCTGGATAGTTTTCAAACTTGTGCTCATCTTCAAGGCCATTCATAACCTCGCACCTCCTTACCTTTCTGACCTGTTAACCACTACCTTTTCTGTCCGCTCACTTCAATCTTCTTCTTCTATCCAGCTTTCTGTGCCTTCCTTCCGCCTCACCAGGATGGGAAGCAGAGCTTTTAGCTGTTCTGCTCCCAGGCTGTGGAACTCTATACCCCCAGGTATAAGAAAGATTGGCTCTCTCACCCAGTTTAAATCTCAATGAGCCTAATCAGGGCCACCTGATCCAGCCATAAATGTATGCTTTATCAAAAAGGAAATTTTTAAGCCTAATCTTTTTTTAAAAAGAGTGTCTGTTTTCCGAATCCAAACTGGCAGCTTTTTCCACAGAAGAGGGACCTGAAAGCTGAAGGCTCTACCTCCCATTCTCCCCAACTTTAAGGCAATGAA
>NW_005188196.1:0-1601 GCF_000239375.1 Pundamilia nyererei | reverse complement strand
TTTTTTGGAAGTCAAGCTTGACTAGACACATGCAAATTCACACCGGTGAGAAGCCACATTCTTGTAGCACCTGTGGGAAGAGATTTCGTTTGAAACACATTTTGAATATGCACATGCAAATTCACACAGGTGAGAAGCCACATTGTTGTTGCACCTGTGGGAAAAGGTTTATTCAGAGGGGTCAGTTAAAGACACACATGCGAATTCACACAGGTGAGAAGCCACATTCTTGTAGCACCTCTAGAAAAGATTCAGGTAGAGGGAAACTTGAAATAACACATGCCAGTTCACAAAAGTGAGAAACCACACTGTTTCAGCACCTGTGTGAAACATTTTAGTTCTCCAGTACAGTTGAAAATGCAATTAGGAAAAGATGCTACATGCTAAGTTTCATTCTTAGAAAATGGTGGTGGTAGAACACATAAACAGTGTTTGGGTCATTGAAAACTGAAAATTTAAAAAGGCTTTCGGAAGCTCAGTTTCTGTTTTGACACATGGACAAGACAAAAAGTTTGTCTTGCACCATAAAATGTGTGCACCTTTATCACCTTTTTCTGACATCATTGTTTTATAGTTTATAGGCTTTGTCTTTGCTGAAGTTTCTTCATTTTCTTTGGCATGGCCTCGACAATGCTTGAGATATTTTTAGTGTCTTGATATTAAAAAGAACTATTTCTCCAAAACACACTTGGAAATATCAGTTTAAAAAAAAACTACCCATGTAGTAGTTGGATTGACATTAATGGCAAGTGCTTTTCAGATGGAAAGGGAATATTTTAGGGAATGACAATGTTGACAAGTTGATCTGTTCTCAAATTGTCTGTGATCCATATTTTAAGCTCATTTATTATTTATATTTATAACATAACTTATGGACTAATGTGTCATTTTAACAGTGTTGTGTTCCATTTTGACATTAAACAAATCCAGTTTAAGATTGTAGATAATTCAGTTTAAAGATAAAATATTGATAATTATATAATAAAGGAGGAGGAACTGGTGACTCATCTCCCATAAAGGAGCTCAGAAGTTCCCCAGGAGTCTTCATCTTATCTTTGTTTGCTTTTGGCCTCCATGTGCTTATGTCAAACATACTAGAGCTTTTTTTATTTTATCTTGTATGTTCAATAAAAACTGTTGGCATCAAACTTTACATCTCCTGTAAATTTTGTGTTTTGGTTTAAAATGTGTTCCAAAACCCTGAATCAACATCTTTCCAGCCTTTAGAAATTCTGAAAAGCCTTTAAAACATGCGACTGCACAATCCTGCTGCTCTTTGAAAAACTAACAGTACTTCCAAACAAGCTGTTAAACAGGGCTTTGTGTGATCTGCCTTTTGGTGAAGCATTCTCGTCCTCACTTTCCAGGGCCCTATTTCAGGAAGCCGGTTTAGAAAACTCAGAGAAAAACGATACTCAGGGTTGAGTAACCCCGAACTGTCCAACTCGGAATATTCGGTTTCAGAAAGGCTGATAACAATTAGTTCAATCAACGCGGAGTTGCTTTAACCCCAAGTGAAGCGCGCGGACGAGGATACATAAAGCCCTGATAAGCAGAGCACAGATTAAGCGAGTCACCATGGAGACGGAGGGAAAGAAGGC
>NW_005188195.1:58822-60414 GCF_000239375.1 Pundamilia nyererei | reverse complement strand
TGAAGCTTAAATGAATTTTGTTCAAATCTAAACTACCATTTGCTTTAATTTTCCGCCAAAATCTCCGGCGTCTGACGTCAGTTACAACATGAGTCGCTTACCTTGTCCGTCACTTACTCACCTCTCCGTCACTTACTCACCAGTCCGTCTGATGTAAATGTCTTGCACATTTATTAACTTGTGTTCTTAAGGATTATCTTCTTGATAACACACATACGTACTTTGTATTTTTTTAAGTTGTCCCATCGCTTCTGACCTGCAAGGGGGTGACATTCACCTGCAGGTCCATCTTCTCCAGTATTGTGCTGATCACACACAGCAAATAGGAGAAGAAAGGAAACCATGGCAACTATGTTAATTTCTAAATCCAAAAGTTTTCACAGCAGAACACAAGAGGAATACCATCTGGACATCACAGGTTCTGTACAGTAGCGGTCCCAGAGTTCTTTGTTACCAGGCCATGAGAGTTGCAACTCCAGTGTGAAAATTATGTTTTTCAGGGTTTTTATCGTCTTTTCCCGTGTTGTAGTTGTGTGCCTTATTTTGAAAGAAATGGCTACACGTTACCATAGCGACCGGGGCACATTAAGGGGCAGAGAGGAGGATGTTACTCTTTTGGTGCATTTTCAGGAAGATGCTTATAATCAAGTTACACAATTACACAGTTAATTCACGTTTTTTAATATAATTTCTAAATACCACAGTTTTTAGTCTTGGTTGGATCATTTTATTTTGTTGTATTTTTCCGCGACACCTTAAAGGCTGCTCCGTGTCTGACACTAAACCAGTCCATGTCGCAAAAAAGGTTGGGGACCGCTGCTGTACAGCATGAGGGTTAATAAAACCGTACTCATATGAATATAATATGTAAATTGATTGCACTCTCCACAGAAGCCCCAATGCTGCTCAAGGCCAGAACACCAGAATGCACACATACCCTTAGCCCTAAACCCTACAATAACCTGTAACCCTGACACTAAAATGACATTTTAAATTTGAAAAAAGCATTCAAACTCGTCGGGTCCGCCATTTTGCCCTCATAAGTGACTGTTGGTCACCACAACTATAGTGGCATGCCAATTTTATGTCCTAACAAAGATTGTGCTACCATGGGCAGCACGGGCAGCTCCAGTTAAGGTTTTTTAAATGTAATTTGGATTTTAGCAGAAAAACGACATCCTTTCCTTTTAACCAGAACCTTGTTTTATCCGCATTTCACAACCTCCCATGCCATTCAAGTCAAGAAGTTTCTCAGGAGCTTCAATTTACTCACAACAAATGACTCAAGGCACTTTATTTTGTAAGGTAAAGATCCTGCAATAACACAATGACCTTGCTAATGACCTACTAATTGTATTCAGGAACCTTGGTATATTTGATTTCAGCCAGTGTAAATGCACATGTGCAAACACACACATCCACAGATAAACACCAATCAGACATAACATCATGATGACAGGTCAAAGGAGTTTGCAAAGAAAAGCGTCTGGACTTCTTTAAGTTGCTTGAAGACGTTTCACCTCTCATCCAAGAAGCTTCTTCAGTTCTAAGGTCAAATGGCAGAGTGTCCCAGATTTAAACCTAGTGGGAGT
>NW_005188195.1:49563-56615 GCF_000239375.1 Pundamilia nyererei | reverse complement strand
GCTGGTTCATTTGTGCTGCCAGACGCTCGTGGAGTGCAGTCAGCTTCTTTAGCCAGTAGGCGTGAACCATGTCGGGCCCTGGTGCTGTCCAACTCTTCATACTGGAGACCCTTTCTTGGATATCTGCCACTGTGATGGTTACTGGACCCTGTTCAGGGAGGTCGCAGTGGTCTGCCCTCAGATTCACTAGCCACTGAGCATTGCTGTTATGGGTTGCGTCCTTCTCCCATATGCTCTTCCAGTATTGCTCCGTCTCTCCGTCTCTCTCTCTCCGTCTCTCTCTCTCTCTCCCTCTCTATCTCTATCTATATATATATATACACACACACACACGTATATAGATATATATATAAATGAGAACCTTCTGGAACCTTCTTTTAAACTTCAGCATTTTGTTGTACTTGGATATACTCACTCTTTAGAAAATAAGTAAACTTAACTCTTTTCCTCTAAAACAGATTAATAAAAATGTATTACTAATTACATGTATGTACTCTGACTCGGACTTCTTGTTGGTTATCTGAATAACCACAGTTTTCTGTACACATTATGTGTTGCTAGCCGAATCAGTGGATGTCATGTGGTAGCCATCTAAAAAAAAAAAAAAAAAAAAGTGAAGTTATTCTGTGTTGTGTATTCAAAAAATAATAATAAAATACAACAGCAGATACAGTACTACACCAGGAATCTGTAGTTTTGTTAGCAGATAAAATAATTGTCTAAATAGAAATGTTTAAAAAAATGACATTTTGTATGTGTTGATGCGCCACCCATCTAATTATTATTTTCCCAGTTGGACTGCCTGATCAAAGTACAAGCACACCTAAAAACACACAGCCTTCACTTCATTTTTATATGGAAATTTAGTTGATTAATTTCCTTGATGGTTCTTTACCCCTTCCACGTCTCCAGTTCCCTAAAACTTGAAGTCCAATTGTTGGTGAGTTTCCAGCACTTGTGCTCTAAAAAAACAAATCATACAATATTAACAACAAGCAAATTAGTTGTGATTAACAAGAAAGGAAAGAAAAAAGGAACATGAAACCCATGACTAGGAAACCTGTTCTTACCGCTGTCCTACTTCTAGAGGGTTGTGACCATGCTGCTATTTCTGACCACACCTGATAAATGAAATGTCAAATGTTAGAACACTGAAATGGAAGTCACAAAAATTTGTTAAATTTGTTCTTATTGCCAAGCCAAACACTATAAGCAAACTATCTTATATTGTTTTTGTGTGGAATATGAGCATATGCACATAACTGTTATTTATTAAAGCATGGTTTGCTGTTGGCTACTTTTATCCTCAAGTCTGAGTAGCCATTTAAATGGGCTTACAGAGAAATCATGACATGGCACTCAAAGGTGGAAGTTTGACTTGACAAAGGATATTTATAAGGATTATTACAATTTATATTCCTTTTCTTAAAATTGGGCTCTACGTACCGTACGGTCCAGCAGTGTTCCAAACACCAAAATGAAGAAGCCCTTTTTTAAAAACAGAGAAACATTAGTTATCAAGGATTCAGTAATTAGAGATGCTACTATCGTGGTATACAGACAGGCAAAAAATGAATTTGTACCTGTAGCGAATTGAAGAATGCAAATGCAATATGGATTCCTTCATTTGTTGGATCAGCCAGAATTCCAGCTCCCAAACCCCAAGTTATGCCAAAAAATGGTGTGAGCACAGCCAAGGTCGTGGCAATAACCACTAAGACATGCCTTTCATCTGCTGTTGTTGTTCCAGCCGTTCTCCTTATAATTTTGTACAAAACCACAACCAGGATAATGAGGTTTATCACCACTATTGAAAGGGCAGGAATCACAAATGCCAGCAGAGCTTTGGACTTATCCCAGTTGAGCCAGCATATGGTATTTTCTTGGATGTAACCGTTGTCAGGTGCAGTTGCAGCTATAGTTACTGTTGCAATGATTAGAGGAGCCCCGTAGCCTAGAAAAAATCCAATGGCCAGCATAGATGCTTTAGACAAACCCCCAGCATCATTAGTTGTACGGTAGAGCAGCAGCATAGCTGAGGCCAGCATCCAGAAGAACAGGGCTAGGTAGAAAAATTGAATAAAAAAGGTAGCTGCAGTGCATGCTGGGGGGTTTTTAACTTCTGCATCTGAAATGGCTGCTCCAATTATAAACCAAATGTTTGCAACCAGGAGGGAAACGGTGATGTTAACAATGGCAACATGACGCAAGTAAGAGGGTTCATTGATTCTTATTTTTCTCCAAATGAGGCCTTCAATGATCAGACATATGACCAAGGATCCCATTGAAATGCCAACTCCAATGTAGGTTATAATGTCCAAATAGAGTTTCTTCGGACTGTTCGGTGACATTTGGATGGAGAATGAGGTCAGGTGGTTGCAGTTGCAGGTGACAGTTTCTGTTTCATTTAGGTTTAACACTAAATCGCAGCCCTTGCCATCCCATCCTCCCAGACCATCAAAGAGGCTAAAGTTCCAAAAGACACATTTAGGGTTTCCAAGTGTATCATTTAAAATATCAAATGTGAAAGAAATATTATTGATTTGGCCACTGGACTGAACAAGTACAACCCTGCCGTTTATGGAGTTGAGCGATGAATTGGCATCATCTCTTGCAGGTAGTACATTATCTAACGAGTTAAATACTATCATAGTGATTGTTTTGTTATTTCCATTAGACTCTGGTATTTTTATTGTCACTGAAGAATTAAATTCAGCATTGAAAGTGTCTGTGAATGTAGTTCTGTTTAACTGAATAAAGTCTGTCGTAATGTCAAAAGTTGTATTGACAAGATGAGATGTTATTGTTTCAAGGGACTTCAATAATGATGAGCTGACACTTTTAACATCAGTGTTGTTTGAGTTGTTTTTGGTGTCAATGTTCAGAAAGTTCCATGTTGTTCCATTGATGGTGAGAACCCCTGCTGTTTTCAGGACATTCTAAAGTAAAAAGAAAAGCATGATATTATATTAAAAACATTTTCCATTTAAAAAATGTAAAACATCTGCAATCTAATCAACATACCTCCATTGAATCTCTGCTAATTGGAATATTGGAGGATGACAATATGTTGGCTACATTGGTGAGTATTTTCACAGTAGCTTTAATGTTGGCAGGAGATTTAATTACTTCATCAGTTAAACTGACAATGACGTTCCAGAGCTGTTTCAAAAATACTGGCAATGCAGTGGCAGTCAAGAACTGTGAGATTTGGACAGAAGAAAGAACAATGTTACATGTGAACTCTGCTTAATAATTTTATGTATCCTAGTTATTTTACTTTCTTCTAGTTTTCCTGCTGGTTTAAGCACAAATGATACATTTGCTTTAAATCTGTATCACATATGTGGCCTCTGATGCGTTTTTCCTCATTCCCTTTTTAAGGAGAACACTGGACAACACACAGGACTACTGTGCATCGGTATGATATTCATTCATAGATTGATAATATTCTGAGGTTTCAGTTGCAGCTGCATTTGATAAAACCTAACACATAAAAACTATCTTATATTTAGATTACGTACAGCCAATATAATGATATATAATTGTTATTACACATAATTATTTACTAGTCTTGATAGCCAGGGATTGGTTTGCCAGGGCCCCCGATCCTGTTTGCCGCCCGACACACATTGCACCGACCACTAAGGTCCCTCCTGCAGACTGTGGGACCAGAGGAGGACGAGCCCATGTCTCTTTTGCTGGCTGTGCCTGGCCAGGCCCTGTGGACTAAGGTTTGGCCACCAGACATTTGCCTTGGTCTTGGCTCCAGGATGGGGCCCCAGTAACCCTGGGGTGAGTTTTGGTAAGGCTGCAATCCGGCCCCATATAAGCTAAGACAAGACTTAGAGTTTGGTGATAGAAATTATATTTACTGTTTGCTTCCATTAAGCTCTCTTTACGCACTGTTCTTTAACTAATCTGGAGGCTACATAAAGTTTGAAGGTCTATAGCGATTTACTCTGCCAAAAATTAGCGATCAATGCGGTGTCTGGTGACTCTGTGATTTTACCATTTTGTGGCTGAGTTTCTACTGTTGCCAGTCTGTTCCACAAAGTAAGAAAAATCAAAGAATTGATTGTGGACCCTGAAACCAATCAATACTTTTTTCAAACTAGGGGGTTGATGGGGATATTGTGGAGGACTATAAATACCTCAGCATGCACACTGACAATAAACTGGAGTGGTGTTTAACATCTGCTGGACAATACTCAGATTTTTCTATGAATCTGTTGTGGGCAGTCCCATCCCCTTGCATGCTGGACCATTTTAAGGTGGTGTTAGAGAATAGAATGTGGTCTAAGTTAAGGACAGTGCTGGATAATACCTCCCACCAACTCCAGACAGTTGCTGTCAAGGAATGCTGTGTGGCAGGCAGGAGTAGGACCCAAGATGCAGGCACTCAGACTCAAGGGATGAACTCAAAAGGTCAGCTTTATTTGCTGACAGGGGAAAGCATACAAAACTAAACTGGGAAATATAAACTTACACTTGACGGAGAGGCACACGAGGAAACACACAGCTTGAGGGGCGACACGACACTGACTCAGAGAAACACAGGGTTTAAATACATTGGGAAGTAACGAGGGGAATGAGACACAGAAGGAGAGCACAGCTGGGGGAAATGAGAACTGACGAGACAAGGAAGCGTAAACTGAACACATTCACATAAGACACGGACCTTCAAAGTAAAGGAGGAAGTATGACACAGAGACACGAACTTGGCACAGTGGAGACAGCAACTAAGAAACACAGAGACATAAACCATAAGGCAGAGGACTCTAAGAACCGAGAGACACAGAGGGGAACTCAAACATGCAGACACAGACTTACACAGAACAGAGGGGACACAGAGAAGCATGAAGGACAAGGGATCAAAACTAGAAACCATAGAATAACTCACACAAGTACAATAATACAACAATCAAAGAATTAACACTCTGGGTCAGGAGACCCAGTACCCTGACAGTTGCAGATTTAGGGTTTTATTGAAAAAAAATTTTTTTTTTGTTGGCTCAGACCATTACTGTATCTGCTGCTTTGTATTTCCTTAATCTAACCAATGATTTGTGAACTGTTAAATAACCAGAAAGCTAGGTTACCCGGGACTGGTCAAGAAGCTCCTGAACTGGCAACAGGATGCAGTTGTCTTCAACATCTTCAAATTTGGTACTCTCCTTACACACTGCAGTTATTTCTCCCACCTTGTTTGGTTGGGAACAGGGCACTGCAGCTTTGTAGCCTATATATCCTTGGCCAAATGTGTCACTTTTACAGACAGCGTCTATAAAGAAAGTGAAAAAATACCTCAGCAGTTTTAACATGTATTTTACAGTTTGCACATATTAATGCATAATCACATTCATACTTGTGAATATCTGAATGTATTAACTAATACTCACTGTTTGAGGATAACTCTAGTGTTATTGTATTTGTAAATAAAGGCTTGTTTTTTAACTGACAGAGTAATGTCTTTTCTCCTTGTTCACAGCCTTGAGGTGTAGAATAATTATAGCTAATCAAATTTCCAGTACCTAAATAACAACAGTAAAAGTAAGTTTAAAAAAATCAAGATTGAAAAGAGTTATAAAAATAAAATGAAATTATATTAATCAATAATATAAAAAAAGTTGAATATATTTTAGTGAAATGCAAATCACAGATTTGCATTTTGTTCATTTTTGTGTCATGCTTACCTGCTCCAGGAATGTCCGGAAACTCAACCTGATACCCACCACTCACACTGCACTTCAGAGCCACACTTCCTCCAGAACATTGAACATACTGTCTGATTGGTGAGACTGTGGTTGTGGGTTTTGTTTTCAGACTGAATGATGTTGCAGATTTCTGACGAAAAAATGCTTTGTCGTCTGTGTGCACGAGCCGACATTCATACACTCCTGTAGTTAAAAATGAAACGTTCAAATTAAACCAACATTGAAACATTTCAGCAAAACTAGCCTAAAACAATAACGTCTCCCAAATATTCATCTGTTAAATAAAGGACAGTTTGCAAGTTCGCTGTCAAATTAGTTACTCACCTCCAGTTACAATATTTCTTTGCCTCCTGATTGCCACAATATTTCTTAGCTACAATTCTCCAAATATTTTTAAACTTTTTAGCTCTGAAAATGCATTTTCCAAAATAGCTCATACATTTAGAATGACAATGGTTAACCAGTGAACGCAATAACTAACCCAAAATCTTTAAGTTTAGTTTAAAGAAACATTTTGTCAACTAAGTCATTTTTACCAAAGCCACTAGTTTCTTTGACATTGTGTAAAATGGGGTGGTCAAACGTTTTAGATACTTCACTGATACTACCCTGTTTTAGACAGTTGACTCTAAAAGTGAGTTCCTTATCTTATGATTTCCTGAAAGCTATTTCAATGTTTTCACCTGAATGCACATAACTTGAAACTTTGGGTGAAACTTTCGCTGCAATTTGTTTTTTTATAAGCAGGTCAGATTGACTGATGCACTGACAATGATTGTGTCATGGTCCCCGCACCTCGCCAGCTGACAGCAGTCAGGTGCTTTGTTTTGTTTATTCTCCTCTCTTGCCTCTGCTCTCCCTTTCTCTCTCATCCTTTCCCACTCTCTCTTTCTCCTGCCGGGGCGGAGCTCAGTATGGGCACCTGCTCCTGGCCCATGCACCTGGAGATGATCAGCACACCTGCCGCTGATTATGAGAATGGGAGTCCTACTTAAGATGGCGAGTCTGCTCTACTCGTTGCTGGATTGTTGAGCCATCAGCGTCAGTCGTCCTGCACTCTGCAAAGTTTGTTCGTGAGTACGTCTGAACCAGGAGACTAACTGTTTCTCTGTCTGTGTATAGATTTCCCCTGGACCTGTTTTCCCTGTGCACAGTGACTGAGCGTGAGCAAGAGTGATAGGGGAAAGAAGAGGAGCTGTGTGTGGTTGCGAGGGCTGTATGGAAATCTCCCCTCCCTGGACTCCTGCCCCTTTCACTCCCGGACCCTGGAACCCCGGCCCCTTTTCCCCAGACACCGTTGTGTGTGTGTGTGTGTGTGTGTGTGTGTGTGTGTGT
>NW_005188195.1:42777-49536 GCF_000239375.1 Pundamilia nyererei | reverse complement strand
TTTCACCGTGGAGAACACTGTAAATAAATTCCCTTTTGATTTGAAGAAACTTGTGGTCTGCGCCTGAGTCCGCTCCACTAATCGTGACAGATTGTGTTACACTTTAAGATGAGTTTTACCCAGCCAATCAGAATGTTGCTGTTGCTCTAGCCTGGGTATTAATAGAAAACTGTGATGAAGGAGTTACATTTTAATTTTATTAAAATCAAAATATTAATTTTTTTTAAAAAAATATTACAATACAATTAATTGACAAAAATGTATTCCTATTAAATGTATCAATCCATTTCTTACCATCGTCAGAGCTAATAAACCTTGACACAGTTAAGTTTGATATTCCATCCTTAATTGAAATTCTGTGTTCTTCATCTTCCGATATGAGATCCATATTACGTCTCCACTCTGCTGCTGAGACAATGCCAAAAGCTAAATCCACTGGTGGAGGGCCACATGTTACAGTCACTGTTTGCTCATAAAATTCATCATTTGGCCAAAACGTTAAGGAATCCGAGGCTGTAAGAAATGAACACAAATATCATACATTTGTTAAACAACTATCTGTACCAACAGATATTCACAACATTTGAAAGCATAAATGTAAAAAACTACCTTACCGTCAAATATCACGGGGTATAATTTTGCCAGGTTCTTAGATATTTTAAATTTTATGAACTGAATGACTTGTGTATTAGAAGGGGGAGCCTTGACTTGATATTGGGCAATGGTACTTCCTCTCCTGCAACAGAGAACAGAATTCCTTTAAAAAATGTAACCACAAAAGAATTGCCAACTCTTAACTTCTCAGATGCGATGTGTTCACTCACACAGGCCAAACAAGTTTCATCTCAAATAACACAAACATCAAATGCCCTTAATTATGGCACACACACAAAAAAAAAAAAAAAAAAAACAGTAAATTGCAATTAATTAACAATTATTTTTTCTCTACTGGGTAAAGGCTGAATGTCAGACTATTTCCAGATTTAGAATGAGTAGTAGACAAAGTTTCAATCAGAATCAGTGACAAAGCGCAGCCTTTGGCCAGCACTCTTTATCTTGCTGGCAATGCAAACCAAGCATTCAGTAAATTTGTTAGTGAGGCCAGATATCTTGCATCAACAGGTCCATATTAATATGCCAATGGCCAACAGTGGGCCAAAGATGTCACAGTACTGGGTCTGGGACCGAATGTTTTCTGATTTTTTTTTTTTTTAAGTTCTTGGATTTGTTGTTTTTCATGGTTTTGATTGTCGCTCTTGTTTCCTGCTTATGTTATTTATAGTTTGTAATGTTTAGGTTTCTGTCTCTGTGCCACTCCTGTGTTCCTTGTGTCACATCTAGTCAAGTTATGTTTTCATGTCTGTGCTTCTGTCACGGTCGGACGGTTCCTTCCGGACGACCCTGCTTGTGTTTATGTTTTCTGTGTGTGTTTGCTTCTCCCCTTTTCCTCCCTGGTCCTCGGGGCTGTTTACAGAAGTGCGCGCCGTGCGAGAGGCGTGTCCTGGCGACTGTCGTCATTGGGAGTCCCTCTTCGCTGTTGCTGGCCCACCTGCAGCTGATTACCTGACCAGCCGTTGGTAATCATTCCTCCCGGCTAGAAAGGGGTATTTAACCTGGACTCGCGGCGACAGTCGACGTGGGATTATTACTCCGAAATGGTATAGTCCGTGCGAGCAGTGTGAGCTTGTTATTCGGCTAGCGTGTGGCTAACGGTGGATTTTCCTTCTTCCTCCTGGAGGGGTTAGTTACAAGTTACTCCCTTATAACTAAGGGAGTTACAACACGGAACGCACTGGGAGCAAGGGACGAGCACGATTGGAAAATTGCACTTTTGAGTGAATTGTTGGACTTGCCTATCTGTTTCACTGTAAATAAATGCACTGTGTTTCTGTGAAGAAGAACCGCGCCTGGGTCCCTCTTTTCTGTGACGGCTTCTCCTTGTTTCAGTGTCAAGTCTGTATTTCTCTGCCCCTCTCGTGTTTCCTCTTTCTTTGACGGTCTCATGTCCTATGCTAGTGTTTTCAGTTCTGCTTCCTCCCGGTCTCGTTATGTGTGATTACTCCCAGTGCTGTCCTCCGGTGTCTAATTCCCTCATTATCCCTCTGTGTATTTAAGCCCTTTGTCTTCCGCTGTTTGTTGGTGGATTGTCTGTGTATCCCTCACTGCAGGTCTAAGGTCCATGGTCCATATTTTGGGTTAGAGTTGTTTAGTTTCTTTTTACTTGTTTCTAGTTTCCTCTCTGTTTAGGTCGTATTACTTTAGTCATTGCATTCCTGTTATTTTAATTGCCCTTCCCCAGTTAAAGGCATGTTTTCAGTTTAAGTCTGTTGTCAGTGTCTGCATTTGGGTCCACACTCTCTCCACTCCACATGTCTGTCATAGCTGACGTGACAACAGAACACCCCGAGGACTGCAGTTAAAAGCCTTGTGTAGGTTATGAAATGTTTAACATGATCCGATTCCCACTCGCCCTGTGGCCAGTCTTGACCCTTCAAGCTCAGGTCCTCTGCCAGATGCCTGCAAGCTTGAGGGTCCTGTGCAGAATCTTTGATGTTCCAAGGACTGCCCATTTCTAAATGCAGACTTCAGATGTTGTTGCTGGGATCAGCTGGACCCTTTTGCCCAGTTTAGGAATCGCTGCCCTGATTGCTCTGATTACCGCTGGGACCTATGTTGCGTTCACCCTCCACAGCATTCTGATTAAAAGTAAGGCTCCTTTCAAAAATTACAGAAAATAAAATGTGAAAATTATGGCCTTTAAGTGAAGTGCCTAACTTCATAAAAATTCAATGAAAAAATTGTTTTAAAATGAATGGGGACACTTTCGCAGATAATAAATCTCATCTTAAATCTTAACAACTGAAGAGTAGTGTCACGATCCTGGGTCTTTTGTCCCAGCGTTTTGAATTTTAGTTTATTTTGAGCCTTAATAAATGGCTCATTTTTTGTTATTTCATGTCACGTTTCACATTCTGTTTTGGTCTGCTTTTGAGTCCTTCTTCACAATACATACTGTCTGCTTCAGTCAGACTGTGACAGAACGACCTGACAATATAATGGACTCGGCAGACAGCGAGCTGAACAAGCGTCGGGAGGCAGCTTTCACCCAGCTGGAGGAAGAGCTCCACTGGAAGCCGTGGCTTGCTGCAAACTACAAGTGCATTTGTTCCGGGGACTCGGCTGGCTCTCAGAGGTCCCCGGAGCTGCCGAAAGCACCTGCCTGCTGCTCCGCCGCCTGCACCCAAGCCTTGCCCGCTTTGGTGGGGGTCCTCTTTGAGACTTCAGGTGCTCACGCTCCAGCCTCAGCATCGCTGTTCTGTGCATCAGAGGCTTAGCTGCTTGCTTCACCCGCTTCCTCTGCCTGAAGGAAGCGGCGCACACGTCGCCATAAACTGGACATTGCTGAGCAACCTATGGGCTTCTCTGGACATAAAAAACAAACTCATTTCTGATCCTTTTGGTGTGTCAATGCTGCATGATGACATCGACTATGAGAATTATTTTCATTCACCTCCCTGGAAGGGGACAATTCACACACTTCAAACCCTTCAAAAACTGCTAAAACAAAGACTGTAAAACATGGTGGGAAAAATGCAAAATACATTTTTGACATGTCTGTTTCTATTGACCCAGTATCTATTAACCCTGAGCCTGCCCATTCTAAGATTATTCTTTCCGAGCCTGCTCCTTCACCGTCTACTTCTGCACCCGTACCTACTCTTTGGGTGCGAGTGACTGTTGTCCGGTCTGCTCCTGCACCCATGCCGGTCGCCAGTGTGAGGTCAGTGAGGACACAGCCTACCTCTGCACCCATACCTACTCCTTGGGTGAGAGCGGCTAGTGTTCAGCAGGTGCCTGCACCCCTTCCTGTGTCCGCTGGAGGCTCAGGTGAGCCCGTCCAGCAGTTTTTCCGGTCTTCTGGAGGTTCAGGGGAACTCAACCTTCATTACAACAACCACAACTACAACCCTTACACCAGTCTCTAGCTCAATCTATAGCTCTGTTGTCAGTTCTGTTAACTGCTCAGTCTTCAGCTCAGGCATCAGCTCTGCTTCCAGTTCACTCATTAGCTCTGTCACCAACTCAGTCACTTCTATCCTCTGCTAGAAGCTCTGAGCTCATCCAGCCAGCACTGTATCTCGCCAATAAATCCTAGACAGACTGTTTGCACTGCACAGTCCCAGCCATTGCATCCTTAGCCAGCTGTGTGCCCTGTGCAGCTACAGTTAGCCTTTGCCAGAGGTCTCCGCACCTGCTGGCTCTGCATTTGTTCCTGCTGGGGGTTCAGGAGAACCACTCCAGCCTTATGCCACGTCAGCTTGGGGTTCTGGAGCGCCTGTCCAGCACATCTCCGTGTCTGCTGACGGCTCTGGTGAATCCGTTCAGACACCACCTGCTCCACCACCAGCGGCTTCCATGTTGTCGCCTGCAGCGCCACCATCTGGTCCTGCCTCGCCTGGTCCAGCCTCACCCGGTCCTGCAGTTGCCATCTCGCTCCCTCAGCCACATCTGGCTCAGCCTGCTCAACCACGTCTGGTTAGGCATCAGTGGCCACCTTCCAGGCCACGGACTTTTTTACTGGTGCACACAGCCTTTGGAACTGCTTCGTCACCACCGCTGGCTCCAAGGTCAGCCTTCTGAAGCGCTTCGTCGCCACCGCTGGCTCAGTGGTCAGCCTTCTGAACTGTTTCGTCTTGGACTCCTGTGCCTTTGGCCTCCGCGTCGCCTCCCTGACCTACTGAACTGGACTTTTGTGCCATCACCATCCGGGCTGGCCCCCTGAAAAGACTATGAGCTATCTCCTGAGCTCGAGTACCTTTCATGGACTTTTGTTGTGAACTCCAGGTTTTTTTCTTGTCAGGTCGTCTGCTGTGTTCACGTCATGCATCCAGGTTTTTTCCATGTCTCCATGCCAGGTCCCACGTTCAAGGGTTTTTCTTGCTTTACTCTTAGTTTACCCAGTTTAATTTATTTGTTAGTTTCACCCTTGCCTTTTGTTTTGTACTTCTTTGCCAGCCTTAATAAATGGCTTGTTTTTTGTTATTCCACGTCAGGTTTCACATTATGTTTTGGTTTGCATTTGAGTCCTTCTTCACAATACAGTGGGATGCAAGCTTGGGCAACCTTGTTAATAGTCATTTTTCTGTATAAATCGTTGGTTTTTACAATAAAAAATCGCAGTTAAATATATCATATAGGAGACACACACAGTGATATTTGAGAAAGCGCATTTGGACAAGCCAGCTGTGGACTGATGAAACTAAAATTGAATTATTTGTGTATAACAAGGGGCATTATGCATGGAGGAAAAAGAACAAAGCCTTCCAAGAAACACACCTGCTACCTACAGCAAAATATGGTGGTGGTTCCATCATGCTGTGGGGCTGTGTGGCCAGTGCAGGGACTGGGAATCTTGTCAAAGTTGAGGGACACATGGATTCCACTCAATGTCAGCAGATTCTGGAAACCAATGTCCAGGAATCAGTGACAAAGCTGAAGCTGCGCTGGGGGTGAATCTTTGATCAAGACAACGACCCAAAACACTGCTCAAAATCCACTAAGGCATTCATGCAGAGGAACAAGTACAACGTTCCGGAATGGCCATCTCAGTCCCCAGACCTGAATATTATTGAAAATTGGTGGTGTGAGTTAAAGACAGTTGTCCATGCTCGGAAGCCATCAAACCTGAATTGAACTAAAGAGGTTTTGTGAAGAGGAATGGTCCAAAATACCTTCAACCACAATCCAGACTCTCATTGGAACCCACAGGAAGCGTTTAGAGGCTGTAATTTCTGCAAAAGGCGGCTCTACTAAATATTGATTTCATCTTTTTTTTTTTGTGGTGGCCAAATTTATGCACCTGCCTGATTTTGTTTAAACAATTCTTGCACACTTTCTTAAATCCAATAAACTTCATTTCACTTCTCAAATATTACTATGTGTGTCTCCTATATAATATATTTAACTGACATTTTGTTATTGTAGCAACCAACAATTTATACAGGAAAATAATGACTATTAACAAGGTTGCCCGGTTTTGCATCCCACTGTACATACAGTCTGCCTCAGCCAAACTGTGACAAGTAGCAGAGACTCACTTTCTGCCCCTCTTTTATTCAACTCCCCTACTTCTTTGCTTAGAGAGATAACTGAGCTCTAGCTTTTCTGGACAGGATTTTAAGCCTGGGATTGAATGGAGTCAGGCCCATTCTCATTTGCCTATTTGTTGCCGATTTTCAGCGCGGAGAAAACTGCCTTTTGTTTGTGTGTAAAGCCACACATGGTCAAGATGCATAGGGCTACTTTACTCATACTGGAGAGGGTTATCTCAGGATGCATTTGGAATAAAATAAAATGCACCACAGCAGTTTCTAAGGGCCCAGGTATATGTTGTACTTTCCTCTTTTGTGTATTTCTTTCTTCATCACACCTTTCTGTAATTCCAATAGGTAGATAACTTCCCTCTACTCTGCTTTGATCTTAGTCTCTTCCTCTCTATGGAGGGTTCTGCTTATTGTAGCCAAGTATCTCAAAAGGTCACTGAAAGACTCAAGGATCACTATAGATCAGCTGGTAGGTTTTTAGTGAATGTCACACTAGGGATTATACGTAATGATGTAGTAGACTTCCCCTTCATGTAGTCCTAAAATTCAACCACAGAGGGTCTAGGTTTCCAACTTAGCCATAATCCTTTTTTTCAGGTCACCTGCTTTCAAATTTTGTCCCTTCAACACACCAGTTGTTCTTGGAGGTTGTTAA
>NW_005188195.1:39616-40577 GCF_000239375.1 Pundamilia nyererei | reverse complement strand
TGGTTCTGTTGTTGATGTTATGCTTGTTGTTGATTCTATCGTTGATTTTGTGTTTGTTGTTGGTGCTGTTGTTGGTGTTGTCGTTGATGTTGCGCTTGCTGTTTCTGTTGTCGTCGATGTTGTGTCTGTTGATGGTTCTGTTGTTGATGTTATGCTTGTTGTTGGTTCTGTTGTTGATGTTATGCTTGTTGATGGTTCTGTTGTTGATGTTGTGCTTGTTGTTTCTGTTGTCGATGTTGTGTCTGTTGATGGTTCTGGCTCTGAAAGAAACAGGGCCTAATAGTTTTTAAACAGAGTACCACAAACAACATGTATCCCTTTAGAAATAAACTTTTCTAGTGATACTTGTTAAAACCACATATTCACACCTATTCACACAAGCACTGTATCTAGTAGCCACACACTGCAACAGTAAGACTTGATGATTAGACATAGGGGTTTACAGGCAGGACCCCAACAGTCAGCAAAACAAGTCATAAAATAATAAAAGCAGCTTCCTTATCAAGAGCATCCCAGCACACACATCGCAACTGTAGTTCCATAGTTTCCACCTTTTTTCTTTACAAACTGCTTCTTTATCTGGCAATTACACCTCCTACACAGCAAATTCAAAAGTGTTAAATGTTTTGGTGTTAATAGTCTCCTTTCAAAAGTAGAGTTAATTTTACTCTAAGTAGAGTCACATTCTTTTAATGTAACTCTGAGGTGTAAAATAATAGTAGTTAAAATCGTGTTAAAAATGAGTGTTTCTATGTCAAATCTGGAGGTGTTACAATGGAAACATTAACTCTTGACCTCTTAAGTCTGAACTCCTAGAGGGGCTATGACACCAACAGAGTAAATTCACAGACTCCGCCCCCAGCACGGCTCCAATCGAAGCTGAAGTGAAGCCGTTTCAGAACATTTTGCTCTACATATTTGAGTTGTTTGCCATGCTTGGTAAGTCATTTTCGGAGTTGAG
>NW_005188195.1:37214-38607 GCF_000239375.1 Pundamilia nyererei | reverse complement strand
ATCAACTCCAGACAGATTTGGTGTTTAACACTAAATCAAAGTTAACGTACCAACTCTCCAAAAAGAGTTAAATTAACACTCTCTGGTGTGGACCCATATAGACACTTTAATAGTGTTGAAAACAAATCCGACAGTGTTAATTTGGACATGCTGGATTTGCTGTGTACTGACTAACCGAACTTCCATAGTTTTTCCACCTTTTTCTTTACAACCTGCTCTTTATATTTGCATCTCAGAGGCCAACTGAAACCAAATCCACCTATATAAAACACCCCATCAGACACGCAGTATTTTCCTCAGCACTTCACAACTACCGCAAAGTACATCGTTGTAACTTTTTTTTTTTTCGGACCCCAGACACAGCGGTGTGAGGTAGTTAGCACGCAATTTGGCCATGTACAAAGCATTGTTTGTTTGTAACACATCAGCAGAGAGGTATAATTCATCACTGTTCATAAGAGTTCAATTTAATCAAACCTCATTTTATGGATCTACATTGCTCCTCACTTCACTGCCAATTCATCATTTTATTTAAATATCTGAATTTTTGGAATGGTGATCCAAGCAGGACACAGAGGCTGCTAGTTTTAACGCACCAGAATGACTCGAATATAAGTAATAGCCTGACTATTCCTAGAACCTAGCCACAGCGACACATTTCTTTCAACGCACCTGCAGGTGCATTGGAGTCGACTTTGCTACCCGCACAGAGTGTTTCTGACAGTAGGGGTTTGTTTATGCAATAGAGCAAAAAAACAATACAGAGTGTTTCTCTGCTCCAAGACAACCGCGGTCCTTTCACATGGTAAGCATGTCTGTTATATCCACCGCATAATTGTCTGTATGTCCGTGCTGATTATTCAAACCCTGTTTAAAATGTGACACGTGTTGTCCAAATACATTTCCTCTAAATTTGCAAAGTTACGGATTTAAAAAATATATTTTCGAATTTTTAGTTGCATGTCAAACATATGATAGATTCTTGAGCATATTTATATAGCTACATTCACAATGGTATAACGGTGCTAAATAAAAGATGCCCAAGCACCAATGCACTCTAATGCAAGCCTCTGAACTGTATGTTGATAAGTGCATGGAGTATACCTCTACAGCTGAAAACTGTTTGTATCCGCACTCTGAGGGTCTGCTGAATTGTTTTTAATATGGCAGTTTTTGACGAACTGCAGATGATGAATTCCTCATTATTGGAGAAAGTGTCTTTAACACTAGCATCCCCCAGGCTTCTACCTTTCTACCTATAAAACCCGAGAGCAGCCAAATGGCTGGTAGGCTTTTAGCTAGGCTTTAGCTTCAGCCAAGTGGAAGCTAAATTGTCTAGTCATTCATATGTAAATTGGGTCGTTATCTGGGAATTCTGGAGGGAGGGGAGTGG
>NW_005188195.1:33136-35070 GCF_000239375.1 Pundamilia nyererei | reverse complement strand
GCCTCTGTCAGTGCGCCCCAGGGTGGCTGTGGCTACAATGTAGCTGCCATCACCAGTGTGTGAATGGGTGGATGACAGGTTGTGTAAAGCGCTTTGGGGCCTTAGGGACTAGAAAAGCGCTATACAAATACAGGCCATTTACCATCTATTAATGATCAATGGTAAATGAAGAGGAAGCCTAAACCCAGGCTAACGAGAGAACATGTTTTTCATCATAAAGACTGTGATATGAAGCATCGTTAAAGTCTCCCTTCAGTAATGTTGATTCATGTTTTTAATAGATGACTTAAAACACTAAACTCTAATTTCAGTGGTTTATTTTAAGTTTACAGAAAATAACATCTAGTAAGATGATGAGTTTTACTTCTCACTGTCCGTGTTCTGTGTATCCATTTATCATGTATGCTACTTTGCTCTGTAAACTGTAAAATGTTTCATTGAATTCATAAAAAAAAAAAAAAAAAAAAACTGTCTGTATGTTTTAGTGTTTTTCGGCTTTTGTTCACTCCAAGTTAACAAAACCCACAGACATCCAGAGTGTTACATGTGTGGGAGTGTGTGGGTGGGGTGTTTGCCCGCTCTCCCCGCCTCCTCCTCTCTTGCCACTCCTACCCCCTCTGTCTCTCTCACTGTCCTCTCTCCCCAGGACACAGCTGCTTTTGATTAGCCTCGTTTGCCACCTGACTCCAGTCAGCAATGACCTCTGAGGCTATTTAAACTGGGGATGAGCTGTGAGCAGTGTGGTTTTTCCCTCTGTGGCTCTACACGGTTTTGTGCTAGGTTTTGGACAGACAGCCTCCTTTTGACTAGTGAGTCGACGGGCTTGTGGGCCCTGAGAGTGTCTCCCCGTGGTGAGGAGTAGTGTGGGAAGTGCCTCCCTTTTTTGTTTAGTAGTTTTCTTGTCTTTTGTTGCTGCGAGTGTTTCCTTTGTTTCTTTGGCATTATTGGTAAAACGGCGTTGCCGGCTCTTTAAGTTAATGTCGTTTGTAATAAACCTATATCATTTGTAATAAAACTATATTATTACAGAACAACTCTGTTTTCCTTTTCATTCTGTTTCCGGACTCATTTGTTACTGGTCCCCTCACTCGCATGCCTAGACACTTCGGGGGGAACGTAAGACAGAGTTAACTCACTAACAGCATGGAGCAATCTCAGTGTAGTTAGCTGCTTTTTCCCTAAACACAATCAGCTGAGAGAAATGCCTGTAGTCATCCACTTGGGTCATTGCGAATGTTTGTTCCATAGACACCTTATACTAGTGTTTCCTACACTTAATCCAACACTACTTTGTTCTATTTAAACCCAGATTCCTTTTATAGATTACAGTGAAATTTGTTAAACCTTAACATGCTTAACATGACAGAAGTACAAGTCACTCTTTTCTAACTACATAAACTGTAGATAAGTTTATTGCTGAACGACACAGCTAGCAATCTTACACACTCTTTAGGTTTTTGAAGTTTTGTGCGTAATGGTTTAGTCTATAAAACCTTACCCTATTCACCCCAGTATCACAACAGTATGATTCCCAAAGTACAGATCAGTAAACAACCAATGACTTTAAAGCCAGAAAAGAAAGATACAGTTGGAAGATGAATGATTGCGTTTTTATTATGCATAGTAAAACTACCCCCCTCTTCTTCTCTGTGTTGTTGTTCTCGTGTGTGTGTGTGTGTGCCTTAGAAGTCAAATAATACATTAGCCATACTTACAAAAAACATCTGAATTTCATTTAAAACTGAGATTATAATTTGCAAGCATAAATCTTATGCTCAGCCAGAAACATGTTTCTGTTAGGTGCGGCTGTGTGCAGGCAGGAATAGGACCCAAGGTGCAGACTCCGGAGACAGAACTTAAACCAAAACAGCTTTAATGCTGAACGCAAACATCATATAACTAGAAAAAACTCAAAATAAACTTACCCCGGTGGA
>NW_005188195.1:19887-32849 GCF_000239375.1 Pundamilia nyererei | reverse complement strand
TGAACACGGGGATATAGGAACTTAGGATACACATAGACACGAACTAGACAAGGGGATGCAGGTGATAGGGGAGACATAAGTCATAAAACAGAACTCAAAGAAACCAAAAACTAGGAAGTATACATAATATTATAAACTCAAAAACCCTGGGTCGACGACCCAGGCATCCTAACAGTTTCCCCACTTTCACAATGCTAAGGTGTCAAATCCACAACCCCCAACAAATGGTTTGTTACACGCGGGCAAGAAGGGCAAGCTTTACTTACACAGCCTCACACACTATAGATTTTTTAAGTTGTTGTGTACAATGGTTTAGCCACAGATGTAACTTCTACTTTTGATAAAGATCACTCCACCTGCATATTTCTTAAAAAATGAAGCGCCTTTATAAGCTCTTATTTATAAATGTATACACAATAATAGACAACGTGTGCTCTATGACATTATAGTCTTCTACTTCTGCTTCCATTCACTTGCATTTTAAACTCCAAACCTTTCAGGTTATTATGAACGGCTTATATTTCTAACATTTTGTGATGTAAAAGTGAACCATGCGGCTTTTTTAATTTTCTGTATAATGGAATCACTTAAGACACAAGTTATTAAAACAATTATAAATGACAGTGTGATGGCCATAGTACTTAGTGCGGGTTAAATATGTTAAGGATAATGTTTCTCAATGTAAATTGCAAAGACCTTTTGGATAGGATACAACATTTTGTAAACAGTTACCTCAGAACCTGTACTGTCAGATCTATGTAATGTAAAACTTTCCACAGTACTTTCACTTAAGTAACTAAACACATAAAGTTACCTTTACCAATAATATGTGTGTTCCTTGAAAAAAGCAGCACAAACAAACAACTGACTCAGCAATGATAAGTAGAGATACCCGTGACCGAGACGCTAGCGGAAGAAAATTAAAGGTTGTTGTTTTTGTGGCTTAAAAAGTAAAGAAAGTATGTTTATTAATTAAACAAGAGACGCACCTTTAACACATGAACATTCAAATTTTGGAACAGAGTAAGATTGCTGTTGTTCAATAGTTTCTAGCCGCTCGAAACACTCATTTTATGATCTTTATGTTTCCAGCTGATAAGGAGAATTACTGCATTTCAAATGGGCGTCCAAAGGCTTTAAACATCCACTTTGTCTGTAGCATTGTTTTTACTAAAATTCAACATTTTCAGATGAATATTTGGCTGGTTTTTTCACTGTAACACCCCCCTCAATACCATTTTTAGGATATTCTTGGAAATTCCTTTTTTTTTTTCCTTTCATATTTATGCTTTTGGAGTGACGGTATCTAATACATATGTTGTCACTTTGTTTTGTACTACCAACTGTGAGGGCTCTGCTTTTACTTTGACCAGTCTGTTTTTATTTTGTCTTGTGAGTGTGGCTCTTTCAAAGGAGATCTTCATCAGTTTGATTCTGTTACCACAAACTTTGTGTGAAGTTCACAACACAGGTAAAGAAATTGAAACACACCAGTTTAAGGTGGCAGGCAGGGGTTGGACCAGCTGCACAGGACAGGTGAAGAAGAGAGTGGAGAGAGGAGATGTGCAACAGAAGCAGAGGGAACATTTTACAAGATGATAAATGGCATATTTTGTTGACAAGATTAAAAGATGATTGTATCAGAGTTCAGTAACATTTCAGTGTGATTAAATTCAAGTTTTTAAACTACACAGGGTTTATTCTTTTTGAAAATTATGCGGTGGGTAAAACAGACATGTTTACCGTGTGAAAGGACCGTGGTTGTCTTGGAGCAGAGACAAACTCTGTATTGTTGTTTTTCTCTATTGCATAAACGAATCCCTACTGTCAGAAACTCTCTATGCAGGTAGCAAAGTCGGCTCCAACGCACCTGCAGGCATCCGTTTGAATGAAAGGTGTTGTTGTGGCAAAAAAAGTGCCTGTGTATTACTACTAACATTTATGAAAGGATCGATCATTCTAAAGAGCCCACTAACTCAATAACTTGTGAGTACAAGAAAACAATTATTAGAATATAATGTGTTAAATTTGCTTAGATGAGAGGGTCCAGCAGTAGATCAGAGGAATAGGGGAGGATTTGTCTGTGTGTTTCAGTTTGGTTTAGCTATAGGTCTGAGAGTGTGTGTAATTGTGTAGAGCAGGGGTGTCAAACTCAAATACACAGTGGGCCAAAATTCAAAACTAGAACAAAGTCGCGGGCTAACGTTAATATTTATTGAAATATATTTATTTAAATATATTTATTCCTCCAGATATAAGAATGAATCTTTTCTTATGGACTCAAACACGTTTTGCTGAAAAACTGAATATGGAACAAGCAAAGCTTAATACTAAACAATATATATATTAGCTGTATAATACCAGTAGGCCAGCTCTAATAGTAATTTGGTATGGCTTCGCGGGCCAAATGTAATTAGGCCAAAGTTTGACACCTATGGTGTAGAGGGAGAGGAATTTACTGACACTGGGGCTCTGCCTGTCATACAAGGAGACAGGAAGCTACAGTTGGGGGATGCTGATGCTTGTACCTGAATGTAATACAAGCTCATAATTGTCATTACTCAGAAGTAGGTTTGTAGGAGACCCTCCACATGCTTAGCTGTAAAAGTAAGACAAAAAGAGGCCCAGTGGATGCAGAGTGAGGGGCTTTGTGCTTTTAATCTGTTAACTATGTTTTGTAGAGGAATTTGGTGTAGCTTGGGTGAGGGGAGATGGCCCTCTTTATGACCGACAGGAAGTCACACACCCACGCACACAGACACTCGCGTACACTCACACATACACACAGGTATGCACACAGACAGGCACTCAGGTGCTCGCGCATACATACACAAACACAGGGTTACAACACACCATGTGGGTTTTACGTCTATAAAACTGGTGGAAACAAACAAAGATGTGAAGATCTGTAGAGAGAGACCGGCCTTGCACGTCTTGCCTTCTAGAAGATGCATGTGTAACTGAAGATGAATAAAGGTTTTATGAAATGACTACTGAGCCTGGTGCAGTCTCTGGATGGCCGAGAAATAAAAAAGAGCTGGGGTGAAACTGCTTTGCCTAACACTACAGAGGTCCAAACGTCCTCTGCCATGAGCTTAAAGACAAGAGTTTCCTTGGCTGGGCAGCTGCATCTGATCCAATCAAACATAAATTATTTAATTTTGAAAACAACTGTGATTTTGATGCAAATGTTTCTAATAATGATGAATAATATTCTAAATGTTATTCAAGAAGAAATGCAATAGTATTTGCATATTGCATTTAAATAGTAGAAGCATTTATTTAAATCTTGTTGAAATTGGAAATTATTTAAAAACATTAAATCATCGGTTTCAAGTGACCTAGTAAACTTAGTCAGATTACGAAAGATAGTACTATCCTTATTGACAAAATTGATTTCTCGAATGCTCATCTTTCAATAACATTTGGATTTCTTTTGACTTATTGAAGTTATCATCTTCCTATTTTTGGATTATACATAATGCAGATGTTAAGTGTTCATTTAGTGTGAGTGAACCACCTTAAAAATAGTAAGGCTAAAAACACAAGAAATAATTATGGCATTGAAAACAGATAAATAAATCAAAATTGGGATGACGTATATATTGATGACCCATACAATGTATATTTAAATATATATTTACTGTCCTATCAGGAAATGCTGGTTGAAAGAAAGCAAAAAAACAAAACAAAGAAATGCAATGAATGATCAAAGGTCTGGGAAAAAGCATGTAAAAAGTTACTCTTTAAGAGGTTTTTACTAAAGTGAAATGTAAAAACAAAAAGAATAAATTAAAAAAAACTTTGTGAAGTTGAAAATTAAGGAGTATAATAAGTAAATTTTAAAATGAAGTAAACACAACATTGGAAAGTACTGTAATAATAATATTATTTAGAGTAAATGTTGCAATTATAAATTCAAGTTATAATTTTTTAAATTATTATTTTTTGAGTTATTTTTGAATAGTGATAATGTACGAATAGAAAATGTGAAAAGTTTTCTTCAAGATATCAATGGACAGTGGACAGCTTGAAGATAATTGCTTAACATTAATACTACTACTCCTACTACTACTACTACTAATAATAATAATAATAATAATAATAATAATGATAATAATAATAATGATAATAGTAATAATAATATAGTCCTGCTGCAGTTGATTTCAGAACTTGTTGCAGCAGCTCCACAGGTCATTTGAGAGTGGCTCCAGATGACCAAAATCCTCACTATTTTGCTAAGGGAAAGACACTCCAGACACACTAAAACACTAAGCTTATTTCTGCTTATATCTACAATCTAATTTGTTCAGTCACTACACAGAGCTCATGACAACAAGTCACGGTTAGGACCTGATTCGAATGCTTAAAGATCAGCTCCTTTGACCACAGCAGGTAGCTGAAAAAGGTCAACTCTACAAGAACATCGAGTTGATCCAGACCTTGTTAAAAAGATCGGCACAGCTAACAAAAACCCAAAAGACAGAGAAGATATGAAGGGGACAGAACATGGAGACTATTTAAGGTCATAGATACCCAGGTATAGCACAGTGGTAAACTGAAAGATGTAATAGTGACAGTCAAAAAAGAGCATCACCATAACATCACTATAAGAATTCCAAAGGATTTGCTCCTGACTAAGAAAGACATTAACTAGTACTAGTTTTTGAAAACAACAGAACATTCATATTTAGAGAGTTGAAAGCTGGGACTCTGTTAGAATTACAAAACTTGGAAAAAACTAAGAAAACTTCAAGTTGCAGTGTTAATCAAATATTTCCAGAATGTGGTCTCCCTTAAACAGACAAACACAAATGACAATGAATCCACATTTTTGTACAGAATTTTGGCCTGTGAGCCCCTGAATGGCCCACTGAATGATCAAATGAAAGATCCACTGATGACCCACTGAACAGAATTTGGTGGTGAAAAATGTTTGTTATGTTAATTTAAGAGCTCTTAACACTGACTGGTCAGGTTTGACCAGGAACAGTAAAGTAAAGAGGCGGGTTCGCAAAACCAGATGGTTAAATAGCGGTGTAGTTACAACAACAGTGATGCAGTTTTTGCAGATTTTAAAGTGGAAGTGATGACCAAGAGCTCAAAGACATTTATACTTTTCATTTCGTACGTCATACCATATGGTGAAGTAGGGGTTGTTGTTTCTGTTGTTGTGACTGTAAAAAAATGGAAAAAAGCAGTAGTTCAGATATAACATACTTTTCTTATATTTCAAATTTCTCTTTTCTAATGCAGCCAAATAAATAGCTGTGTTGGTACAACAAAAGTCATTCATGTTTTAGATTTTACAGTGCAACTGATAATCTGGAGCTCACACAAAGACATTTATTATTCACTTTACATTTCAAACGCCATACCGGTTGTTGCTGTAGTAAAGGGTGGGGTTGATGGTGTTATAAGTATGGAAACAGCAGCAATTTAGTTTTTAGAATATTTTTTATCTTTCATATTCATATTTTCCAATGCAGCCACAAAATCTAATGTACATCATCCGTGCAACATTACATATTATCTCTGTTGCAACTTACATATTATGTTTTGAATATCAGGTGTTTACTTTAAAGACATGCAGCAGAACACTTCAAGTGTTGTGGTTATATATTATCACTGTATGAGCTTTGATCAGAAAAGGTAGTTTAAATTTATATTTGAATAGATAAATGATTAACACAAATAGAATTGTTGACAGATTTTTTAGGTTAATAAGTACAGTGACTACACATTTTTTAATGATGTTTACTGCAAAAAATACTTTAACGAAGGAACAAAGATGGAAGAAGAATGTTCTCATACCAGGAGTTGTTGTTGGACATGAAGAAACATCTGTGGAGGAAAATTATGGTTTTAAAATGTTCATTTTCTAGTGAATGATAAAAATGATTAACAGCAAAGAAGAAAACCAAAACCAAATGAAAAAGAGACAACAAAGGAAACAAGAACACAAACACAAACCTTCTTTCTAACAACAGAAAGTTTACACTGAAGCATATGTTTAATAGATGATTCTAAGTAACCATAGCTACATGTTGATGAGCACATGCTGGTCACATACATGTTTTTGGTGAGAGCATTTTTCTGTAGCAAAACCTAAAGGATTTCAGTGCTTACTTGTAATTGGTTTACAGCAGGGCTGCCCAATCCCGGTCCTCGAGAGCTACCGTCCTGCAGCTTTTAGATGCATCCTTGTTCCCACACACCTGAATCAAATGAATGGCTTGTTATCAGGCCTTTGCCAAACATGATGGCATGCTGAAGAGATCAAACCATTTGATTCAGCTGTGTTGGAGTAGGGATGCATCTAAAAGCTGCAGGATAGTAGCTCTCGAGGACTGGGATTGGGCAGGCCTGGTTTACAGACTCAGACTCCATTAGAAGGAAGGAAATGTGATGAAATTTCTATGTTCAGAATAACAGAAATGTAATGAAGCGATTTTAGAGTTTATACTGGGAGGGTAGAGATACATATAGAGAGACTGATAGGTTGTGGGTCAACATTGGATGATTTTTTTGAAAACAACCTGATTGGATGTTTAGCTCAGAATTGGTGTAAATGTAAAGGGTATTCCTTTGAGATCTAATTTTCAGGCCACTAAAACTGACCCAGTTAATTAAACAAGTGCACCGTTCTAGGGGTGAGCTTCCATTAACTGGTGTGGCTGATAGGACTCAAACTGCAAGCCTACTTAGGTTCAACTATTTTAATTGGTCATTCTGAAAAGCCAACAAATTCTGAAGAATTCATATTCATATTCATAAAGAGCTATTTGCACATTTGATGAGCAACACTGCTTTTACCATCTTAATTCCAATAGAAGCAGTAATATTATACTAACAGCTAGAAGCTTACTTGCGATTGGTTCACAGAACTCTCCATCAGGAGGTAGACTGTTTATGCATTCACAGGTTTGTGAGGTGACATTACTGCATGCACCGTAGACTTCACAGTTGTCACAAGACCAGGCAAACTGGTCCTCACATTGACACTGCAGTCCTCCAGTGGAGTTTGGACAGCACCCTGATAAGGACATTTTAGACAATCACCAAACACAGCTCAGAAATCATGCACCAGAGTATGAACACATTTAAATCGGATTTAGTACAAAATTCTTACATGTGGTGAAGTTCAAGTCTTCTACGATTAAAGACCCAGTGATTGTTTGGGGGAAAGTCTCATTTCCCACATAGCCTCTAAACAGATCAATGAAATTTGGGGGCAGACTGGATATTGGGAAAAGCAAGTTCAAGTCTATATAAAACTCCACTGGCTCTGTAGAAGTGACAAGAAGAAAATCATCACAAAACTCTTTCACAATAATGAGAAACAATGTTTACATGTATTGTTTACGAACAAGCACCCCATTTATATAACATGTTTTTGCTTCTATTGAGATATACAAGGCCAGAAGTAGTAGAGAAGTGAAGGGCCACACCTCTTAGATTTTTTTAATTTAGATTTTTTTTTCAGCACCATTGTCACAGGTGTAAAAAAACAGTATCTAGCCATGCAGTCCACCTTTTTTAAACATTTATGAAAGGATGGATCATTCTAAAGAGCCCACTAACTCAATAACTACAGAGGTCCAAACGTCCTCTGCCATGAGCTTAAAGACATGAGTTTCCTTGGCTGGGCAGCTGCAGCTGATCCAATCAAACATAAATTATTAAATTTTGAAAACAACTGTGATTTTGATGCAAATGTTTATTATAATGATGAATAATATTCTAAATGTTATTCAAGAAGAAATGCAATAGTATTTGCATATTGCATTTAAATAATAGAAGCATTTATTTAAATCTTGTTGAAACTGGAAATTATTTAAAAACATTAAATCGTTGGTTTCAAGTGACCTAGTAAACCTATTCAGATTACCAAAGATAGTACTATCCAGTTAATCTGATCAGACCTTCTAATGAAAAAGACATAACACAAACTATTCTTTAATATATGTCCCTTAAAGAAAATACAGATGCATATGACACAAAAACACATTAACATGCAGGTTTTTCCATATTGAACAGTTTTGTAACCTAAAAAGATGACACCATCATCGAAAAAAAATACTTTGTATACTTTGTTTTTTCCTACTAAAAACAAATCCTTACAACTAAGTTCTGCTAAGTATTTTCAGGAAATTAAAATTACTCCATAGCGCCACAAATTATATGAAAAATGCATGGTAAAGTTAAGAGATTTTTTATTCAGAGGCTATATTATAAAATATAACTGATGATGGTGTTTTTGTCTTGTTATCAAACATGTTAAAAAAACAAACAAACATGAAACTTGAAGAGTTTTTAACAAAATGCCTTCATTTGCTCACCAGGCAACTGTGAGTGACAACCTAAAAGTGGAAAAAGACAAAACCAGTTTAGAGAAGATATCTTGTGCTTTTGAGAAAGCAAACATATGAAACTTTGCAGTTAATTTTTAAATCAAAACATTTTTGACAAAAAATGCTGATCTTTGTCAATAATTATTTCATAAAAAAATACATAATTGTGGCGGGGCTGTGGTATTTGGCCTGCTGCGGGGGAGAAAGCGTCAAAGCAAGCTCATGGGGCGGTACAGAGGCGGGGAGAACAGGTACATAAATTGTTTGTGTCTGCTTTCTGACAGTGACAGCTGGCTGGGAAGGTGTGGCAGCAAGACGGAGTGCCTTTGTCCAGAGCCTAGGGCCGAAACCACAGTATTATTTGTCACACAATAAAGCACCTGTGCTCTGACAACTGCTGCATCGAGTTTATGTGTTTCACCTTGGGGGTCCTACGCTACAATCATTTATGGTTGTTTTAGATCACTTTGTTTAGTATTGTAGTAATCTTATGTTAATCCTATTCTGATAACCTCAGATTTGTTAATAAAAAAAGTGTTATTGTCACAGATTTACAGCGAGATTTACTCACTCAGGTAATCAAAGAGAGCTCTCTTCTCAAAGCATTTCACAGCTGATGTGTGCTTTGTCCTTGGTACTGTCACACCCCAATAGTGTATCAGTGTAAAGGGTTAATATAGTAAAGGATCATAAACCAAATGTTTCCTAAACCTAATCTAAATATGCTTTGGTGTCAAACAGTTAACATCATTTATAAAGAGAAAAAGTTATTATTTATAATTTTGAATTGTATGCTCAAAAGTATTTGTACCACCTCCAGGTTCACTGCTGTATCATATACGCCATCATTTGTGTTAAAAACAGTATTATAAACTTCAGTTTCATTATTACTATAGCTATCCAAAAGATTTAGAAATACATATCATCATTAATTATATTGCAAATACCATTTTAAACTGGACAAAAACACACCAGATAATGCTAACAGCTAATCTACAAATTGTTAACAGGACAATAAAATGTCCTTAATCTTAATTAAACTAGCTAATGAGGAAAAAAAAATAACTGAAGAAAAATCTGTGTTTCTCACCTTTGCAAAAAAGTATGACAATCACATTGAACCAGCACACAAGTTGTTGGAGAGCCATTGCTGACTATACCTCTTTCATGCTTTCATAGACTTTAAATGCCTAAAAATTTGCTCCACCCATGGTGACATTCTTCACCATCACCATTATCATTTTCATTAGAAAAAGGACCAAGAAATACACAATGCTCTTCCTGCTGCCTCTTAGTGTGGTTAAAGATTGAATTCACTGTAATGTTGTGAAGGCAGTTGGACCACATTTTTCCACATGGCTCCCTGACAGACTGTAATCTGGTAAGCTATGATTCAGCTATGATTTATTTGTTATTATTTGTGTTTATGTTGTTTTGTTATTACTATGCAGGTTTCGTTTTGTTTTATTGTCAGTGGTATTGGCAACTTGTGTTGAATAGTCATGGTCCCAGCAATTCCTGGGGTCCGCTCCCAATCTTAGTTTCACGCATTGCTCTCTCCCTTCTCGGGTAGTTGCTGGCTGGCTGTTCTCACTACATAGAACCGCCAGTAGGTAAAGCTTCGGGTTTTTCGTGGCTGTAGTTGTTATCCCTGTTTCTTGCCTTCTAATGGCTTGATGATATTCCAGAAATAACTTTTTTCTGAATATAAATATGAGACATGGTCAATACAAGTCAATAGAACACAGTCTATACATATTTTGACAGAAACCAAGAAAGGCCAGTGCCAGCATCAGTGTTTGTAGGGCTGGTGTGCAGTGACAACAGGTCTTGTGCCAAAAGTTGATTTCCTTGTTGGACTATAATCTGTGAAACATATGCCAAACATATCTATCAGGAATGATATAAAGGAATTTTGAGCCACAAACGCTATAACTGTCACAAGCTGCAATCAGTTTTTGGCAAAGTGATTTTTATGCATCCTTCATGTATCCATCTAAAGAGTGTCAGTGACATTAACATGTCTTTTAAGAGCACTCTGGTCATGAGGATAGCAGAAATATAAACAACAAATATAACAGTTTTGCTAAGATATTTTAAGGGGGCCAACTATAAACAAAGATATCATACATAAGAACCGATTGGTCAGTGTTTGGTATGTCAGATGGACTTGTTTTACTTAGATCTAGAGCTTACAAGTGCAGTGAGAAGAGTAATTATTTGACACGTAACCAGCCAACTGTGGGTGGCTGTGGCTCAGGTGGTAGAGCAGATCAGCTACTGATTGGAAGGCTGGTGGTTCGATTCCTGGCTCCCCCAGTCTGCATGCCAAATATCCTTGGGCAAGATACTAACCCCAAATTGCCAATGCTTTCATCGGAGTGTGAGTGTGTGTGAATGACGCATGCTGTATACAGTGCTATTAATACTCCTCTACAGTAGAAAAGCGATATCTAACCCTAACCAGTCCAACTATCTCACTAGAGAAAGTCAACAACATTCAAGCTACTTCTTTAGCGAAAATGGCCAAGGCACCTGACGGAGCTGACGTTAGGAGCTCATCCTAAGACAGTGTGGTGGCTGAGCTGACTTGTATAAGATCTATTCTTGAGCAGGTAGTGCATGACATTAACCCTTTAATAATTACCATAGAACCAAGTCTGCCAGCGCTTATCTTTATATTTTTAGATGCTGTAGTGCCATTTTTGGGAGCATTTTAAGTTGCTATACATTAATACAACCATTATAGCCCAAATATTAGTAATATGTATGCTTTAAGTCCATAGAAACTACATTTTGCAAAAAAGTGCAATAAACTACAAAAACATTGTAGTTTATTGTGCGCTCTCGCTTCCCCCCCATCGCCCTTATGATTGTGGCATTGAACTGTTACCTGGAGCTCCTTTGCCCTCCAGCCATCCAGGTCTTTATGTCTTTAAGACATTCCTGCAGTTTAACTAATTGGTGTGTGTTATCTGGCTTCTTGGACAGATAAATTTCGGTGTCATCTGCATAAGAGTGAACATGTATACTATGTCTTCTGATGATACTGCTTAAGGGAAGCATGTATAGTGTAAATAGAATTGGTCCTAGCACTGAACCCTGTGGAACTCCATAATTAACCTCAGTGTGTGAAGAGGACTCTCCATTTACATGTACATGTACAAACTGGAGTCTATTAGATAGATATGATACAAACCACTGCAGTGCAGTACCTGTAATACCTACAGCATGTTCTAATCGCTCTAATAGGATATTATGGTCGACAGTATCGAATGCTGCACTGGGGTCTAGCAGGACAAGCACAGAGATGAGTCCACTGTCAGAGGCCATAAGAAGATCATTTGTAACCTTCACTAAAGCTGTTTCTGTGCTGTGATGAGCTCTGAAACCTGACTGAAACTCTTTAAATAAACCATTCCTCTGCAGATGATCTGTTAGCTGTTTGACAACTACTCTTTCAAGGATTTTTGATATGAAAGGAAATTTGGAGATTGGCCTATAATTAGCTAACACTGCTGGGTCTAGAGATGGCTTTTCGGTTAACTTGGGCACCTTCTCCTCTTCCTCTGCTCTGGCCTGCTGCGGTGTGCCTCAAGGATCAGTTTTAGGCCCTATGCTTTTCTCAATGTAGTGGAAGTCTCAGGGTGACTGTGCGCTTGCTCTGGCTGCCCCGGTTTTATGGAATAACCTCCCTCTTGCTATCTGTGCCTCTGATTCTATTGCATTATTTAAATCACGACTTAAGACCCACTTTTTCAATCTTGCCTTTCCTTCTTTGACTTATGCTTTTACATTATGTACTTTTATGCTCATTTTAATTCTTTGTTTGATATGTATCTGTTGCTTCTCCTGTGTATCAGTAACAGTGATCTGATTGCATACCTAGTACTTGCGTTGGTCCTATTTCTTTTTACCTTTCCTTTATTCTCTATGTTTACTTGTTAAGCACCTTTGTATATCCTTGGTTTTTATGTGTGCTTTATGAATAAAGTTTATTATTATTATATTCTCTCTGTTTAACTGACTCTGTTTCAAGAATTCTTCTGTTTTCCAGAGGATCTCATTGATTGATTTGATTTTAATTGGATTTTTAATTGGCCGTTTTATCCCAGCAGGTAAGGGGGTGCTGACCGCCCGGGTCAACCAGAAGCTGGAAACAAGGCACAGAAGCTTGGAGAAGGAGTGCCTGACCATCCAGTGGAAAGTCGATTCTCTTCATTATCACTCCTGGGCTGCCCTTTCAACCTCTGTCACGCCCCAATGCAGTGGCTCCACCGCATGAAGGATGCCAATACCCGGATCACACTGTGATATCTGGCCCTCCAGCCTTCAACCTTCAGCCTTCAAGTTCAAAGTGATCCATAGGCCACATATATGACCATACCGGACCTGCCTATTTCTGTCAGGTAGGCAAAAGCAGGACCCAAACAAAGGAGAGTTCTTTGCATTTATTTACATTTATTTGGGAGTCACCACACCTAGTGCTCCGATTACCACGGGGACCACTGTTACCTTCACCCTCCACATCCTCTCGAGCTCTTCTCTGAGCCCTTGGTATTTCTCCAGCTTCTCGTGTTCCTTCTTCCTGATATTGCTGTCATTCGG
>NW_005188195.1:5436-11555 GCF_000239375.1 Pundamilia nyererei | reverse complement strand
GCCTCCTTCTCCATGGAGGGTACTGCCCCTTGTGGCTGTTCAACTTGTAGCCAAGCATCTCACTGATCACTGCTGCCATATTGTAGATCAGATTGTTAGTGTCGGTAATCGTGGTTGTAGGTATCGTCCGTAGTGCTGCATTAACATCATCTAGCAGACCTTCTGAGGGTACTTCACGTAATCTTGGTAACCGGCTACGGGGGATCCAGGTTTCAAGCTTGGCCATGATCCTATTTTTCAGGTCAGTTCCTCTCGCACTCGAGGATCCTTCTCCTATCACACTTGGGGCTATGTACCCAATCTCGGGTGGGGGTGATGATATCTCCCCCCTTACCTGGCGTCCTGACTCCTCCTTGCCGTAGCATTTATGTTGTACCTCGTCAATCTCTAGCTGTGATAGCAGTCCCTTCTTTCGAATGTTGGAACACTGAGCTACTAGTTGTTTCGCCGTCATTGTGGATGTTGGGTATCAAAGAATCCATAGGTCCCTCATCCTATTCATGTAGCCCCTTCCGCCGGGGTTGCTTGCGTAGTAGCATTCCAACAACGCCCTGTTTTCGTCTCTTGCCCACCGATGCCTTCTTGTTCCAGTAGCCCACTTGTCGTCAGGGTGCCCTGGTTCCTCAACACCTGACGCGGACCTTGTTGATCCGGGCGACGTCCGAGCCGGCATGCCTTCATATTTATCTGTCTCGCTCATGTCTGCGGTAGGCTCGCTTAGCATAGGGGGTCTAGCCTTAAGACCCTTACTGGATACAGACGCCCCAGGCAGTAATCGAACTTGCGATCCTCTGCTCCAAAGGCGTGTAGTGAGAGACATATAACCAGTGTGACTGCTTTCAGCGGCTTCAAAGCTGTCATTATATATCTTCTCCATCAGTTATGTTAGCGTGTAAGAGTACGGAGATTACTGTCAATTCTCCTCACTTCAGGTGAGAGCAGAGCTGCAGAGTTGCTGTTTGTTGCTCTAGGAAGCGTTCCAGCATCTCCAACGTGCTGTTCCATCTGGTCACCCCATCAGTCACCAGCTTATGGGCAGGTTGCTGCGATGTACTTTATATGACAGTGGACAACAACACAGGCCTAAACTCTGCAGGTCTGACAGCTAGTGGTGTATCACTCCTGTTTGGAGACAGCATTTACATTGCAATCTGTCTTTGGTGGCTTTTTTGGAGCAACTATGACATTCATCAGTATAACTGACACACAAAACAAAACAATGACTACACTACATACTAACTATAGACCCTAAACGTCTAATGTCTCACATATGAAAACTCCCTTTCTTTTGCTCGCTCTCTTTTGCCGGTGTCGCTCCTAAAACTTCCCCCTCTTCCTAAACAACTTAGTAAACTTTAACACCAATAGGGAAGGGAAGAGGTGTTTTCTCTTTTTCTTTTTTACTCGAAAGAGGAGAGTGTTTTCTTGCGCTGTCAGTAGAAAACAATGTTTTTACTCTTTCTTCCCGCTGTAAAAGTCACTGTTTTATTCAGAAAAAAACATTGCGTGTATTTTTTATCATAACTTTGGCTGTATGTGGCCTATCGACAGAATTTAAACTGGTATATAGTTTGAAGTCCACACTTTCAACCTAAGTTGAAATGGAGATACTGAGTCGCTGCATCTTGTTGCTATGTCGTCTTAAATTGGTCATGTGATTTTGATGCGCCGGCGCGTCCGTCGACCCCAGAGGGTTAAAGGCTGAGACAGTATGAAAGAGGCACTGAAACAATGGCTGTGCATCAGTTTTTGTGTTGCATCACTATGACGACTCTCTTATGGACAGGTGAGAATGAAAACCTATTTTTTCGAATAGAGGAAATTACTGACTACTTTCAAGTATTTATCACAGATAAAAGTCATCACATGCAGTAAACTAATTTGTTTAACACGTTTGTCACAACGTAGGTGGCTGGGCACGGCTGAAAGCCGACAGCTTTGTGTTATATTCTGAAGCTGCAGGTTTTGTCTCTCACCAACCAAAAAGCAGCAAAAGAAGATCAATCAAAGCTTCACGTTTTGCTTCACATTGTCATGGATTTCCTCTTACTTTTGCTGTTTTGCTTCCACCACAATAAAAATCACACTTCCTGCACAGTTCCATCCATCCATCCATTCACTTATCCTTTTCAGGGTCACGGGGGGCGCTAGAGCCTATCCCAGCTGTCATGCGGCGAGAGGCGGGGTACACCCTGGACAGCTCGCCAGTCTGTCACAGGGCTAGCACATATGGCGTTATTTTTGTGCCACTATTCTGAGCGCACGTAAAAAGATTTTGAGCGCACGTACAAAGCACACAGAGACAGACAACTATTTGCGCTCACATTCACACCTATGGGCAATTTGGATTAATCAATCAACCTATCCCCACAAACTGCATGCCTTTGGACAGTGGGAGGAAGCCAGAGTACCCAGAGGGAACCCACACAAACACAGAGAGAACATGCAACGCCACACAGAAACCCCCCGGCCTAATGGTGGAGTTGAACTCAGGACCTTCTTGCTGTGCAATAACAGTGCTAACCAACGTCCTGCCCTTCCTGCATAGTTTCCCATCTAAAAATCTGTTTTCTGCATTATTCGCTTGCTTTTTACGCACCAGTCCACCGCTATTTACAGTTTACAGTAGTTTGTTTTTACTTACATGACTTCCAACAAGAAAGCATCATATATGCTGTTCAATATTGAGAATTTTCTTTATTATGCAAAATTGCAAAATGCTTAGCTGTCTGTAAACCTCTGTAACTTTGCTCTGTTTCACTTCAGCAGCATAAGGTAATGTTCATATGTTTATTCATGGTTTTCTTCTGTTTTAGTTCTATCGCCGAATGTTTTTAAGGTTATCTGTTATAAAATGCCAGGCCAGGAAAATCTTCTTCATGTCTTTTCAGTGTTTTATGCTCAGTTGCTTTGACACAAAGGCAACTGCTGTGATGCTTACATCTTTGATGAAGTCTCAGAAGTGTCAGCTTTCTTTTTATAGATATAAAAATATGGATATGTACTGATAAATGATCAGAATTATAATATTTCTGACTGTCTGAGGCAAACTTTCCCCAATTCAAATCGAATAGTATTAAATCGAATCGAATTCAGACCTTGTGGATTGGAATTGGATTGTTTCTAGAAATCAGTGACAACACCCAGCCCTAAATGCAGTGTCTGTATTTACAGTCTTATGAGTTCCCCGCTTCACGGAAATAGTGCTAACACCCTCCGTGCTGGAGTAACAATGCTCAGTAATTATAACTTAAAAAGTTGGAATGAAAATCCTCGGAATGAATAGTCTATATAGCCATAAATGGGGCTTGGAAGGAGCAAACAAAAAGACACTTTTTAATCCACAGAGGCCTCAAAAAGAACAGTCTTTGAGTTCAATGTTTTATTTCTACATGCAAGAGGAACATGGGATAACACATTCACAGAGCTGAAATAATGGGCCTCAGAATATATAGTCTTTATTTCCATACTCTGAAGAAGCATGAAGAAAAAAGTATTTTTGATTCACCACAGCAGGTCCGTGACTCCTGCTGTGATCATGTGTGACGGAGGCATGGATGGCGCTTCCACTGTGGAAGGCTAGTCCGGCAAGCTCGGCAAAAAAACCTCGGGCAATGGAATCTCCGGCGGGCCAAGCTGTGCTGAGGAGGTGGGCAGCTTGTCCAGCTCTGAACAGAGAAGCCATGCAAGACATGCAGATTGTGCAGTGTTTTTCAAATAAAAAACATGAGTTGACTCAAATGATCAAATACCCTATAGTGTGTGTTTGCCTCTGCTCGTCATCGCTCCGTCTGTGTTATTTGGTGCTCTTCATTCCAGAGCTCCATTTTCCACTTGTCATCCCTGTGTCATCTCCATATGTTTTTCGCTGTATGTTACTCCATGAGTTATGGTTTCAGGTTTGGTTTGTTATTAGTTTCCCTAGTTTAGGTTTATGTTTAGTTCTGTCCACGCTTTGGTTATTTTCACCATCCACAATAAAGCTCCTGTGCATCACAGCAAGTGCCTGCATTTTGGGTCCTTTTTCACAACACCACACAACTGCTACCCCAGATGTGACATACAGTGTGGAAACTACGGTAGCATTTTCATGAAGGAAATAAGTATTTGGTCCCTGTCAATCAATGAGATTTCTGACTCCCAGGTGTATTTTATACAGGTAACAAGCTGACATTGGGAGCCTTCTCAACAGTGTTGGTCAAGTTACTTGAAAAAAGTAATTAGTAAGTAATTACTCTTTACTTGTCCAAAGAAGTAATCCTGTTATTTCACTAAATACTTTTTTTCAAAAGTAATTAGTTAGTTACTTTTTAAAAAACATGATACACAACCTGAATATGTAATAAAGCAATAGACATTTCTGGCCAGTTTTACTTTTTCTGCATAATCCGCCATATAAAATTTAATCAAATGGAAAACCTCTTTTTAAAAATTGTTTTATGAGTTTTAAACTTTTAATATTACGAACATTGCATTAAGGAAAAATTAAATTATATGCAACAGGCTTTGACTTCAAGAAATTCTTTAACATTTAAACCTACTTCCAGCATATTCCAGCATATACAATAAAACAATTTTTGCGTTTACACTAACTCTTTCAAATAGATGCAAGTAAAACACAGCAAAAAATGATAATAGAAAAATGCTTCAGAAGATTTTGGTACTGAATTTAACAGAAAAGAGTGTTGAAAACCAGCACTGCATATTCTGCAGAGTGTGAAATGCTAATAAAGCACAGAGAATGATTTAGAAGGAAGTGGAAAAGAAAATACACTGTGGACGAGATTCTGATGAGAACTAATTCTTTAGTCAGCAAACCTGCTTAACCTGAACATGGGGAGACAATATGAAGAACTCCTATTGGGAAAAGCAACATGTTAGATAAGAGAAAATGAAGTGTGGTAATAAAGGAATTATAATTACATCAGAGAAGAAGAAGGAAGAAAGGAAACAACACCTCTTTGAACAGAAGCAGTCAATCTGTGGAAAGATTCAACCAGAAGGCGACAACACTACGGGGAAGATCAGAAGCTTTAAAACTATGCTTTTGATTGTGCAAAGGAGGAGAAGCTCTGAAATAAGGACTGTATTATTGTTATGGTGAAGAGGAAACACTGCTGTAACTGGAGCCTCGTCGTCTCGTCTCTCTCTATATACTGGACTGTATGTAGCGGAGATGATAATAAAGTTTACTTTGACTTCAGCAGTGAGCAGGCGCACCGAGGGCTCTCGCGCTCACTTTTCGCGTGTAGAATTTCAAAAAAACATTGGTGCAAATTATTGTTATTATTATTGTCTGCTGTTTTCGTGTTTGTTGTTTTGTTTTTATTTTGTTTTATTTTGCGAGTTGGTTATTAGATGCTGCTCCCCGCTGCCCCGCCCTCTCCTCCCAGTGCCGCAAGCAGCAGGCGCACCTCGCAAACGGAGGGCGCCCTTACTCCCAGCAAATGGGCGATAGAAAACCGATCGGTGCCTATGCCATTCCCAATATGCGCTGGCTGATGTCGGGGCAGCATGAGTACGAGCAAATCTTTTTTTTTTTGCCGATGCCCGTGATGCCGCCCTGGGCAACCGCCCGTGTCGCCCGTATCACAAACCGCTACTGGGTACAGTAAAGAAAATGAGTGACACCAAGAAAAGAAGGAAAGTCTGGAACCATTTCAATCTTATTGACAAAACAAAGGCAGAGTGTAGAGTCTGCAAGAAAAGGATATCATATAGAGCCAGCTCAACAAACAACATGCACAGGCACCTAAAAGTTGAAATGTATGAAATGTAGATAGTTGGTTTTTTGTCTTTTATAATTTATTTATTACATTTTATGTAAGTGAGTGAATAAATAAAAGTATATTTACAGTGGCCCCTAGAAACAAAGCACGTACAAACTCCGGAGGACGTACAAACTCCAAGACACAACGGAAGTGCTCCAGGATGCTAGGGGCCGTGTTAAGCTTTTGTTACTTAGTTGCTACACAAGCCAGGAAGTACCAACAATCGGATTGGGTGTGTGGTAGTAACAGGTAAATTAAGTTTTTTTAAAAAATTATTTTAATATATATATAAAACACCCAGCACGCCCCTGCGGGCGGTTTATCCTTCAAGCTCGGGTCCTCTACCAG
>NW_005188195.1:2813-4121 GCF_000239375.1 Pundamilia nyererei | reverse complement strand
TTGTGAAGTGGCTGTTTGGTCTCTCCAATGTAGAGGTCTGGGCATTCCTCGCTGCACTGTACAGCAAACACCACATTGTTAAGTCTGTGTTTTGGCGTTTTGTCTTTCGGGTGAAAGTCATTGCCGTAATTAGCAGAAATAGCAGAATAGTTTAAAATTTGAATGGTGAAAATCAGACAAAAATTGTGGAAGTAGTTAGGTGCAAAAAACGTACGGAAGCAACTTGAAGAATAAAGTATAAAGTGTAAAGAATAAAGACAAACAGGAACTAAATAGTGTGGATGCTAAATCAGCATCCACACTATTAAAGTCGAAGGCATGTTCAAAGTAGAAGATACACAAAGAAGTACCACAAGTGAAAATAGTGAACCATGGCCTCATGGCTGACTAACTTACAACTGCTGGCCTTCCATCCTCCCACCTGGATTATAAGTAGTAACCAAATGTGTGCAGCCACAAGTTTGTGGTTTTGTTTTATGCTTATTTGTGCAATGCCAGAGACATCTAACACAACGACTGTATTCGAAGCCCTGAAATGAGAATGTGTTGACAGATCAGTGTTTGGAGTGAGGTGCTAAATCCATTACGTTAAATATTCATAATGAGAAAAGATAAGATAAATAAAATCATTATCATTCATTTTGATTGAAACTTGTACATTTATAATATAAAAGTTTTCTGTTCAAATGGACCTATTCTCTCAAATCCTTAAATGCCTACATTTTCCTACTTTATTAAAACAAGTAGGAAAATGAAAATGTTTGAACTTGAAAGACTTTTGGGATAGTTGCCAAGGAGCTGTCAGCGAGAAAGGAGTCATGCAATTAAAAGTCATTATTGATGAACCAATCATCATTCAGAAGTTGACAGAACTTGGCAGTTCTTTTTTCTGCCAGCTAAGTTGGCAGGTCTGCCAATGACTAGTTTGTTTTACATCAGTGTTTCTGGAAACTTGCTGAACAACATAAGCTTAGGCATTATCATTCTTAAAACATGACACTTCTTGCCTCCATTTCCTTGTTGGGAGCTGTGTTGTTGTTTTTTTCTTTCTCTCACCTTCTCTCTTTTTTCTTTTTTTGCGCTTCCTTTTTCTTGCACTGAGCAGAGGGGGGGAGGGGGGGGCGTTAGTTATACTCGCAGTAGCACAGGAACAGAGCGGGAGGGAGAGAGAGAGAAAGAGAGCGCCCCTCGACAGCCAAACCCATCTGTTCTCTGATTGGATTGTTACATTTGTGATTGACATGACATTGACCAATCAGATGAAAGGAAGAAAAATAGGGTCAAAATTCGTAGTTGTAACTTGCAGGG
>NW_005188195.1:0-2108 GCF_000239375.1 Pundamilia nyererei | reverse complement strand
ACATTTTGAGCCCATAGGTTACCCCGTTCTGCGGCAGTGCTATTTACAAACGAACACTACAATACCATATACCAGAGCTAGTTATGCTCAGAAGACACACAGATGCGTGCACGCACGCGCACACACACACACAGGGTGAAACACTAAAGGGTTTGCTGCCAGTTGCTGCAAGAGTAATGACTAGTGATGTGCAATTTATGAACGAATCGTTCATTACTCAAGAATCACTTTACTAACTCGCGAATCATGATTCACAAGCCCAACTGACTCATTCACTGACTCATTCCTATTACTGTTAGCTAACTTATTTTATTAGTAGAACTATATCTAGCTTAAACTTTTGGGCAAAAAATAACAGCCAGTTTCCTAACAAAAACATTTCTGCTCTGAACTGGAAGAAAAAACCCTGAGTAGAAAGCTCACATCAAGACAATAGCTCATCAGTTCACAGTAGCATTGCTCTGCTAACATGCTAACAACACATTTGAGTTAGTCACCCCCTCCCTTCCTGTGCGAAATCGTAGCGTAAACGAATCACTCAGGGCTCACTCACCCCCTCCCTTTTCTGTGTTGAATCCTGGCTCACAGCTTCTTCTGGATCTTTACCTGATACACTGACTTGGTGAGTAAAAGTTTACTCTTATTCAAACTGATTTTGTGGCTTCTCTTAGTTTAGCACCAGGTTTATAATCTTGCTAGCTAGCGTTAGCCTAGCGTTGCTGCTGCCGCTGGGCTCATGTTACTTAAAAATTAACACCACAGCCTTAAAAACCTTACATAAAACTATGTCTGTGAAATTTTCTGTTGATATATATATATATATATATATATCATGTTTAACCTGAGTAGCAAAAGTGTGCAGGGGGGTTGAAAAGAATACGCCAGGAGTTAGCTTTGCTCCTGGACTCTATCAAGCCTTGACCTCCCGGTCAGCTATCACGCTGATGGATAACAGAGCTCTCCGAAAACGTGGAAGCACTTTTGCAAATATGTGATATTTTGATAAATTAAATAGATATTTGAACATTACGCAGCTACATTCTCGCCTGAAACTATCTTAAAAGGTTATTTTGTGACCCAGAAAGGGTAATCTGGGGAAAAGGAGGATCGCATTTGTCGGCCGGTTGTCGGAGCCTGTGGTACTTGTAAGCGCGGCAATGGTGGAGGAGCGCAGCTAAAAAACGTATTACTTTTTCTGGGTCACAAAATAAACTTTAAATATATTTTCAGGCGAGAATGTAGCTGTGTAAAGTTCAAATATCTGCTCGATTTATTAAGACATCACATATTTGCAAAAATGCTCCAACGTTTTCGGAGACGTCCAGTTTTTTTCATGCTTTGTGGCAGCTTTTGAACATCTGTGGCATCTATTAATGTCAAATCTAGCCTTTATTTAACAACACAAGCAAACTCTATGTTACAATGATTGCACCGCCATTAAGGATCAAATCAGTTTCTAAAAAGATGTTCTGTTTTTTCTCCCTCTGCTTGCTTCTTACTGTCTTTGAGGCCGATCGGGACCAGCACACCTGCTGTTGGACAGAAAGACATCAACTCATTCGTAAGTATTTTGGTTTTCCAATATATTAGCAACTGTCAGTGACATTTATATTAGTCAGGCTGAACTTTAATCATACTTTAGATCAGCCTGTTTTACTTATTGTTTTATTTGTGATTTGGTTTGGGGGGGAAGTTGTTTCTCTACTGATCTTTTCCTGTCTTCTGTTATTAGACTTGAGATGTGACTGCACTATTTGGTCTGCATTTCTTGCAAGATCACATCCCCCAAACTTAGTTTAGAGGGTCTACACTGTATACAGTGAAGTCTGCAAGTTTTCTAACAGCAAAATTTGTTTTGTGCCCAAATCATTTTGCACATCATTAGAATGAAAGTTATTGGCCATGTTTGCATAGCCCTTTTTAAAATGATGCTTTCGGGACATTATTGTATGTTGGGTGGTGGTCACGGCTATCCAAACTGATAATTGGGACATTGAATGTCACCTCTCTGGTGGGGAGGGAGCCTGAGATCGTCTAAATTGGAGTCTGTTTTATACCAAATGCAGAAAAAAATGTTTTAAGAAAGCAATTAAGTTCATGTTCCAAAA
>NW_005188194.1:60096-61106 GCF_000239375.1 Pundamilia nyererei | reverse complement strand
AGCAACATTATCAACCTCTCTGTCACTGGTAGCCTACTTTTAAAGAAGGACAATATTTTATGATATATTATAATTACATTTAATTTCCTGTATTTAATTGATAAATGCATCTCATTTAGCTGGTCCTGTGATCTTGGAGAGTCCTGCTGTTCCTGTGTTAATGGAAGAAACTGTGACTCTGAGCTGCAGAAACCAAATTCCATCCTCCAACTTCAAAGCTGATTTCTACGAAAATGGATATCTCATCCACAGAAGCTCCACAGGAAACATGACCATCCCGAGAGTTTCCAAGTCAGATGAAGGACTTTACAAGTGTGTTATCTCAGGAGCTGGAGAATCACCAGAGAGCTGGCTGAACATCACAGGTGAGACACTGGGATGTTTTAAAATAAGGTTTATTTATAATTGTAATATGAATAAAAGTTGATCCTCTTTATGCAAAGCTGTTGTGTAATGTCTTTATGAAGAAGTTGAAATTAACATTTCATGGTTTACCATTCTTGCCTCATTTAAACCTTTGTTATTTTGCTAACCATCATTCAGATTTTCAAAATTTAAATTACACAACCAATCCAGAGAAACAGGGGAGCCATTCCTCCTCTCCTGCCACACGGATAATTTCCACCATTTTAGTCAGTGCTCTGTTGGTGACAGCGGGCCTGTATCACATTGGCAAAGGCTACTGGAAGAGAGGTAATTAAAATTATTATTATTATTATTATTATTATTATAATCATTATATTAAAAATTAGCCTATAAGGCAGATACTGCGTCTGATTTTCTTTCCTAAAGGTTTTTTAAATAAAAGTGAAAGCTGTAAGAAATAATAAAACAAAAGAAATACAAATAGAAAGACAGGAGGTATTTTACTGAACAACAATATCACAAAAATACTTCTGTGAAGAAAAGGATTGCATTTGTTTTCTCATGTGATGTTGTCTGTAGCTTTGTTTGACTTTTATGTATTTATTATGTATAGATGCGAGTGATAATTTGAGTTTCCAAAACGT
>NW_005188194.1:57703-58523 GCF_000239375.1 Pundamilia nyererei | reverse complement strand
TTATTATTATTATTAGTTTCGTACAAAGGCAACATTAAATACAACAAACAGTTATGAATAGCTGATATTCTTGTGACTGATGGAGAGTTATCAGGCAAACAGCAAAAATTCATTTAGAAATGTAAGGTTTTCGTTAGCTCACTGTTCTGTTAGCAGTCTTACAAAATGGGGTGATGTAGGAATGATTTTTTTGTAGCCCTCAATATCAGATTTTCCTAAAATTTTAAATCAAGCCTAAGAAACAGATTGAATAACAGACAGAGACCATCATCACCAATGTTGATGTGGTTATTATTCCCATCACTCCCACTGTCCTTCTTCATTACAAGATGAAGAAGCATTTTTAATGTAGTATAGCTCCACTGTACTATGATATTAATTGGACATTAAGTGGTTACTACTTTGGGAATTGGGTGGTAATACTTAGAACATTGTTATGTTTTTGTTTCTGCGTTGTTGCGCTACTATACCTTCCAATATCTTTGTGCTATTGTGCTAATTATGACTTTACATTGACAAAAAAAATTGTCTTAGCTTATCTTATTACTACTTTATTATTAAACTATTGTTAACTTTTTCTGTTCTGTTTTATCTTCTACTCTTCTTTTGTGTGTCTTACAGGTTTTCAGAGTGAGAGAGCTGTCTGAAGAAATCATCACCTCTGAGTGAGAGCGAAAACAAAGAAGTAACCTGGTTTTATCATATATTGTTTTTGTTATTGTCAACTGGGTTTGATGTACAAGTGTATGGACAGTTATAGCTTTTCTTTAATTAGTCAGATACAACTATTTGCCATTCCTATTTGGTTATAAGTATATAT
>NW_005188194.1:53897-56372 GCF_000239375.1 Pundamilia nyererei | reverse complement strand
GGGGGAAGTAATCAGTAATTAGTTACTGTCTGTGACAGGTGAGTTGTTGGATCTCTTCAATTAGCAGAGAGATGACACACGCAAGGACGTGGTCTGTATCCATTTTGCTGATCGGGAGGAGTGATATGGGAAGGTAAAGCTGGTGGTGAAAATTTGGAAGGGTAGGCCGTCCCATTTCACGAGCCTCTTTCTTCCGCACTTCTCGTACTTCGTAGTACCCGTCATACGTAGTCCGTGAAGTGCGCGTACTACGAAGCGTGCAGTCGCTGGATTGGGTCACAGCCAGGGAGACAGTGGAGACAGCCTCATGTGGAGGAACTGCAGTTTCAGGTCAATTGTCAGTTCTTGAATTTGCCAGTGATAAACAATAATGATGATTTATATATTAAAGCGTTACCAAATGTGAGCACATCCAATAGTTTCTTTATATCATCTCTGCAGTCATAGTCAAAGAATCTTTCTGAGTCAAAGCGACTCAGAAAGATTCCTTCTCACAGCCAACATGCATCTCGTCGTGCATAGCAATGGCAGCTCTGCTGCTGCTGGTGGGACTCCCTCGCTGTAGGAAAATCAGAGAAATGATGATAAATACCATAAATGGAAAATACAAACCATTATATAAACCATATACAAAAACCATAAACCAAAATATAAACCATTGATTTTATCATTCATACATTACTGATTACTTCGACGGCTGTAATTTTAGGTTTCTATAAGCAGATGCATCCTGTGGAGTTTGAAAAAATGTAAATGTCTGTAAAATTCTAACATAACTCTGTTAAACATCTCTAAAGTACCCACACCATAGCTGGGAATATATTTGTATACATTTCCTGTCATGTGTATCCTTTAAAAATATCAATTATCTGTAGTATATCTTGGTCAAAACAAAAAGGAGTAAATATGTGTAAAACTGTTTACTTGTAGGGTTCGTGGTAATAAGACTGTTTATAATGTCAATGCATCACAGGCAGAATGTGAACATGGGGAACATTACATTGCAAGGTGTATTTAATGCAGCATTACTTTGGTTTGATAGAAAACACAGAAAATATACATTTTTTTAAATGCTATGTTTTCTTTCAGCAGCAAAAATGAGCCAGTGATTTTAATTCTGTAAGCATCACTGACAATACAGTTTAAGATTAGACATTTATATGAGTAATGTTGTTGAAATATGATTCCAATGTGTTTGATATTGCATGCAAATGAATCATTTGGTGACGCCTGAGAGAAAGGCCATGTGAAATACAAGTGCGGCAGCACCCCCTGTCACAAAAGGCAGCTGTTACAGTACCCCTTGTAAAATATATTGTAAAAAAAGAAAAAAGAACAAAAAAACTTTGTTTTAGGGTTAGGGTCTTTAATTATTTTATCTCAGAAATATGTGGCTTTAGATTTAGAAGATGTAATAATAAAATATGTAATAAAGCTCCCTTGTCACAAGGAGTCATTACAGTGGATAACTCCACATGTTTTATTTGGCAGATGCAACATCAAAGGGATTTACATCTCCTCCTTGAGTTTAAAAAGTTGTAATAAATAAATACAATTCCAGAATAATGGTTACTTTTCTTTAAATAACTCCAAGCATTGTGGATGAATTACATTATATGGGCGTCACCAGTATTCGAAAAGTATCGATATTTGAGAACTTTTTACGTGTTTTAAAGTTTTTCTTGTTTTGAGTTTCCATGTCCATAAAGGCCAGCAGACTGAATACAGGTATATCAACATCTGCTGCTGTGAGAAAAAACAAAGCAAAACAGGATGGCAGGATGAGATTTTATTAACAAGGGTAGGAAATTATTTATATGAAGTTGCAAGCAGAAGAAAAAAGTGACGAATGGGGGTTATGTTTATATGTTTTTATACTATTATGATAATTTGACCTTACTGAACTTACAGCTCAAAGGAAAACCACATAGATTGTAATTCTGAAGCATCTTCTTCTTTTTTTTTTTAAAGTCTCACCACCAATATTTCTTTCGTTGTCTATCCTTTCACTCCCACTGTTTTTCTCTAGCAGATGAATATTGTCTTCTGACTTCTAAACCCATTTACTACAGCTTAGCCCACATACTCAGCCACAAGGTGAGACTCATTGTGATTAAGAGCTATTTAATGGTGGCATTGCCAGCAAACCAACAGCAGACATCACCTAGCAATGTGTAACAATCTAAGGTGAATAAGCATTTTATTACATAAAAAACTGGGCTACCAACTAATTTATTTCAGTTATCAAAGCAGAAAGATCCCGTCACCAGGTATAAACCAGCCCATAGCAGAGAATCCCTTCTATTCTGCAATGTAGTTGGTAAGACTGGAGACAGTTATACCTTATGTGCTGAATTCAAATAATACGTAATAAATACAAATAAATTTGGGTTTCAAAGTATTCATAACATTCTACCAATAGTAAACGGACAATAAAGAACATTGAATTAGACAATACACGATATATTGTGTGGA
>NW_005188194.1:49514-51254 GCF_000239375.1 Pundamilia nyererei | reverse complement strand
AATAAAGCAGCCACATTGAAATGATGTTTTCCATGTGGTCGTCTCGTTGTGTGTTGCATGATGAGCTCATTTGTTTAAGCCTCTGCATAGTCAAACTGTATTACTGCCATATACTCTGGTTTTCTGAAGACATTGCTGAGAGGTTAACGAGAAAAGTTTATATTAACTTTTAACCATATTTAGGCACAATGAGGTATTGTTTTGTTGATATAATTTCAAAGAAATTTGATGGTTTTCTATATTTTATTATTTTTGTTATATTTTTATCTCATTACCTTTCCTCTGTTTTTTTATAAAGATTAAGACATTCAGTATTTTTATCATTACTATTTTTTCAATCTGATCTCAGGATGGCATTACTTTATCTATAGTAACATTTACTGCCGTGTGACCCAGACAACAAAGTAAAGCTAGTTTTCGGCTACGAGCCCGACACGAACCCGACATATTAGCCAGAGGTCCCTTTACTACGGTTCGGAGCCGCAGACCTGTTTTATACATGCGCTGAATAGTTTTCTATACGAGATCGCTGCAATAAGTGCAGCCTTACATGATGTCCACCCTACTGTTACTCATTTTATAATAAGATTTAAAAATTTAGTTGGTATTTGTTTTGCGAGTACCCTTCAGCAATAGTAATAAATCACACAGCAATAGTACAGTCATTTAGTTTTAAAAAGCTAGATAATATATTAAGTAATCCAAAGTATTCAGAATATCTTACATAATGGAATACATTACAAAATAGATTTTGGGGCATGTATTCTGTAATCTGTAGTGGATTATATTTTAAAAATAACCTTCCCAACATTGGCTATATGTAGTTCCTAGAGCCAGAGACCACGAATGTATTCAAATCACAGTACTGTAGCTTGTTTTAGCTGTTTGAGAAAATAAGGAAATGAGCTAACTTACAACACTTGTTTGGCCAGATTGTGTAAAAGCTGAAGTCGCTAGCCAAGTATGTGTTGATGAGACTATAATAAGGACAATGAGACTCAGATTTAGCATACACAAAGGCAAATTTCTACCTGAATAAAGGACCTGATGTCAGAATTGCAGATACAGGAGCAGGAGACTCTTTGAATGAAGACAGTGCGTTTATTTACAGTGCAAAAGACAACCGAAATTCAGAATGTCTTCACAGGAAGCATGATCATTCATAGAGTTTTGAAGGCAGATAAAGGACTTTACAAGTGCAGCAGGAGCTGAATCACCAGAGAGCTGGCTGACTGTCACGTGTGATACCTTGAAGAAGTGTTTATCATTTCCTTTTGTGTTTTCCCTTTTTAATGGCAGCAGTATTACAACTGCATCATGTAATGACTCGTAACTGAGTTTCTAGTCTTTCACACAAAGTCAGAAATTCTAGTCCAAAGATTACAGCTCACTTCAATCTCTAGCTTTGTGTGATTAAACAGATTCTCTCATCACATTCACTGACTCTTCAGAGCTGAGCTGTTTACGGATGTAAGGTAAGCATGCTCTGACCAATTTATTACTTGGATGTGCTTGGACAAACATGTTAGTTTAATTGAGCTGAAACATTTCATTCTGCCACCTTGTGTATTTTTTTATTTATTCATGCTCATTTCTTATTCATATTCATAATGTTACTATTCAGTATTCACAGTCTGTTAAACTAATCCTTTTGAAAAGTACTGAATACTTTTTCTTGCATTTGTATTGTGTCAATAATATGTACTATTTGTAGTATATCTGGGCAAAGCTGTAAAACAA
>NW_005188194.1:46879-48229 GCF_000239375.1 Pundamilia nyererei | reverse complement strand
TTTGATGACACTACCATCAGTTGTACTGTATTAACATGATAAACTTCAAACTAACAACAGAAAACATGAACCAGCCTGCTAGTTACGTCAAATGCAGCGTTAGACATAAGTGGTTACTTGTTCCACCCACTAATAGTGAACTTAATCACTGAGGACTGACTTGTCACAAAAGCAAATCAGACTCAGTGGAAGCTAATTTTGTAAAACTACTTTGTTTAATTGCATGAAGTTTTAAAAATATTTGATATTAAAACTGTTTAAGCAGCAGTAAGACACCTGTGCTCACTGCTGTAACGCTTCAGTCTTCAGTTAGCAACAACAGCAAAACAATGGAAGTCAAAGCTTTCGGCACCAAACTCTGTAAGTATTTTTCATATTTAAAGAATAACAACATAAAATTATACAAAAATAAATAATAATTTTTAATCAAAGTTAAAAAGGAAATGTGCCATTTTTTTGTGAGAAGTGAAAGAATTGCATTTTTCAGATTTTTTTGTGACAGTTTTGAGATGCGTTACTGTTAGCTGTAAGTCCCTTCATAAATCTGCAGCTTTTTTATCTCTTCAGTGATGACGATTATGTTACTACTGGGGGTTCAAGGTCAGAGAGTTGGTGAGTGCCAGCTATATTCGTATATGAACTTCATTTTCCAATTTGGAGGAGCAAACAATTCAAGAAAAAAAAGTGGGAAACAGGTTCTTTGTCCATTTCTTAATGATCAGAGGAGTTGTGATGCAGTTTTTCTTTTGTTTTGTTTGTTTATTTTATTTAGTCTTTTGTTTCTTTCATAAAAAAAATACAGTCCAGTAGGTTTAAGTAGTATGCAATTTTTTGTTGTTGTACTGACTGATATAAGTTAATCACTGTTACACAATATCAAAGACAGTTTTTTAATGCATTTGCAAGATGTATTTTAGCTCTCTCTTCCCTTTGAATTTTTTTAGATGCAACATTTAATCCAGACTGTCTCAAAGAGCCGAACCTTTTCTCTTCTGAGGACACACCTTGGCTTATTGCCATTGCTTTCTTGAGCGCTGTGGTGCTGACATTTGGAGTGTACCTTGGCAACGATTCGTGGGACAGAGGTAAAAGAAAGTACAAAGTAATATTTTTTGCACATCTTTGTGTTCATTGCGTTCTCAGCATGCTTTATTAAATCATTGCACCACAAGTATTTTTAAATGGAACTCCTGTGCTACAGCATTACTCTGTCTGTCGACAAGTCAGAACATGAATGTTGTGCCAATATTTCCCATTAATTGTTATTAAACTTGGAAATAGAAACACAATATTACCTATTATGAGACAAATTTCACAAAGAAATTTTGGCAATGCTGTGATTTTTTTTTT
>NW_005188194.1:44330-45496 GCF_000239375.1 Pundamilia nyererei | reverse complement strand
GCAACCGTCCGGTTACAGATGAGCTTCCCAATCCCCTGAGCCACGGTCGCCCAAATTCTAGCAATGCTAAGAACACTAATAGTCCATGACAAAATGTTAATGCTTGTTTAGTAGCGGCCCTGTGAAGTTAATATTCGTGTAAAGTTAATACTAACAACAGCATGTTTTTCTCTCCTTTAAAGAAAATAGATACATAAATATTTTTTTTTGTTCTGTACTTCTTGACAGGTCTCAAAAAAAGAGCGGAATGAAGACAAAATAACATCTGAGTGAAAGTGAAGACATTCATCACGTATTATTAATAGTGCAATTGAACAAGCTGTACATCATCTGCTGTGTTTGGTGTGAAAGTCAACAAACTGTTATGTGTGTCTTCAGCTAGAAACAGCTGTCAGACTCACATGGTTATAAGAACAGATAAAGTTCACATAGTAACAAATGTATCTGGCTCTTATGTAGAAGTTAAAATTAAACCACTTGTTTATTGTGCTCTTTTTGCTTGTGTGTGAATGTTGTTTAAAAGAAGAGAGCAACTGCAGCTCATTTCTTCTAGACAGCAGGTTGTCACCGTGGTAACCGCTAATGTAAATATGTTGCATTGCTTTGTTTTCCAAAACAGATGAACCAAATTTGTGGTAAGCAGTGAAATACACCTGCAACGTTTACTGGGCATGTCTCTATGTGAATTGTGGTCTAGTGCACAGACTAAATATCTGGTGGTTTATTTCATGTTGTAGCAGCAGCTGTTCAGTAAAGTACAGAAAATAAGCTGTTTTTTTTTTTTTTTTTTATTTGTCAGACTTTGTAAAAGCAGAAGTGAGAAGAGGATGTGATGCTGAGGTGGAGCTCAGCTTGTTTCTGCTTGGCCTTAATTGTTTGTAGTATATATGATGGGCCTCAAAATGTCACTTTCTGAGCTACTACTACTAAGAAGGATAAAAAATTAGCCTTTATTTAATCTTTCTTTCTTATTTAAAAAAAATCCACAAAGCAGGGAAGTAAATAAATCTTGTGACTTTATAAGTCTTCTTAAAAGATACAAAGCTTCATCATGTTTCATGGTGAATTGCAATATGGATTGTAACAACGTAATATTTTATCAAGCATATTTAAAATATTTAAGTCATATCAGTATGCAAAGTATTACCATTACTTTTTTAAATCAA
>NW_005188194.1:41607-42624 GCF_000239375.1 Pundamilia nyererei | reverse complement strand
TTTTCTCATGTCAGGTCCATGTTCCTGTTGTAGGTTTTTATTTAATTTAACTCACCCAGTTTAGTTTATTGTTAGTCTTGCCTTTTGCCTTTTGCTTGCAGTTATTTTTCCAGCCTCAATAAATGACTCATTTTTTGTTTATTCAAGTCCTTTTGTTTCATCTGCATTTGGGTCCACCTTTCACACTACACTACACTTTGTGACACAAAGGCTGATTTACTGGTTTTCAGGTCTAGTAATATGGAGTTTTGATCCTGCCTCAGACGGAGTATTTTTGTGTAGTCTGTGTCATGTTTGTCGTGTTTAGCATGAGTTTTATCCATCATGTCTCTGTGTTTGGAGATTACTTACACCTCCATTCAGTTCCTCAGTGTACATAGCCCAGTCTTCCCCTTTATTTTTGCAGAAGCATCTCTGTAGCTGTGTTGTGGTAACTTTTCTCTGATGTGCTTCCCTAATTTTGTCTTTCTGTTTTTTACCTGGTTGTGTGGTTGTTTTTGGAGTATTGTTTCCTCTTCAATAATATATCGATCATATTTAGGCACTGAAAACAGTGCCTAAATGCCTTGCCTTGCTTTGGTTCATGTGTTTTGAAACTACTAAGACATTTTAAAATAGGACTCCTGATTGTTGACAAATTGAGTATCACTAAAGACTATAAAGTATATCTAAAGTGGTTTACAACACTGTCAGGCCGACTGTAACATCACTGGTCTGGTTCAAATCATCTAGCTGGCCAATCGGTCTTTACTTGGCACTTTTTTTACTCCTTTACACCTAAGACTTTCTCTTGCAGACACCTTTGTGTAACCCACCTCCTCCCCATCACCACCCCTCCTATGTCACTCGGGCTCCACCACCATCACAACCACCAGGGGTTTCTTGCCTAATCACTATCACCGATAGGAATCCATTATGCTGTGATGGGCCATTGGAGTCTATCCACCAGTCTGAATTCTGTACATGAATCAATCATGTTCAGTTCCTTCTAATGATCTGTCTATACTGAGATAGTCA
>NW_005188194.1:25146-26339 GCF_000239375.1 Pundamilia nyererei | reverse complement strand
GTGCCCCTCCCGAAAATACTTTGTGTGTGTGTTTATAAGTAGTTTTAAACCTTGCGATCCACAAAACAGCAACAACAGTAAAAGAAGGACTGCATTACAGTCAGTGCGTGAGCAGCGGCTTCGCTCATGTGCGATTCATTTGCAGTTTTGACGCACATCAGGTGTGCACATCTCCTGCCCTGATAGCAGCTGGGGGAGGACTATCCTCCGCCTGTGAGCGCTTTGGCACGGACAAAGTGCCCAAGGCAGCACCGCTGCTTGTTGAGAGTAAGAGCGATACGCGCTTTCACGTCAAAAAGTCGTCATAAATAAGTCTCCAATAACACCAGAAAAAGTCGCCAGATTTATCGCTAGCCGCTTTTTAGAAAAAAAGTCACCAAGGGGGTCTGAAAACTCGCTAAATATAGCGACAAAGTCACTAAGTTGGCAACACTGCTCGACAGTGCAGCCTAGGCGGATAAGTCGAATGCAGATCCACTGAGCTCTCAACACAGACAGCCTTGTCAGAAAAAAAGTTGATACAATAAATTAAAAAAAAATTGTTGATGTTGATGTTGATGTTGATGATGAAATATGTTGATGCATATGCGTACTGAAAGCACTGTATCGAACAGTTCAATACCGATACATGTTGCACCCCGATTATATATAATTGATAAAACATGAAATTCAATAAATACAATGGCATAAAGCAGGCTACAGGAAGATGCAATCACATGTGACTGAAATGGAACCCTGTTGGGCCTCAGTCACCACAGGAAGAGGAAGTTCTTACAAGAGGATATATCCTCAGTTCAGTCTGATGCTCATGCACTCAGCACCAAGACAACATGGAGGTCAGATTTCCCACCATCAGACTCTGTGAGTACTGATCTTGTCTGTTTATAAAAAAGATATTGAGTTTGCAACAGAGAAAGTGCATGCAAGGGAAATTAATATATCCAAAATGCACCCTTATATTTGCATGTACTCATTTTGGACATGTGAAAATGCTCACTAATAAATGCATAGGACTTATTACTAATGATGGACAAAAAATATGTTAAATATTAAAATTGTTATTCTCAATCTGTTCAGTGATGAATGTTCTGTTGCTGCTGGTTATAGTAGCTGAATCCAGTGATTCTCAAGCATATAGTAAGTTTAAGTCTTTTTTTTGCGTATTTTTAACTCTGTGTGTGTGTGTGTAGGTG
>NW_005188194.1:19175-23320 GCF_000239375.1 Pundamilia nyererei | reverse complement strand
TATATATATATATATATATACACACACATAAGCTGCAAGTGCATTGTAATAAGCAGAAAAAGCATATATTTGACACAGATGTTTACTTAAAAATTATGTGAGCTATTATGTCATGACTATTGTGTAAAATTCCCTTTTTACACAAAATAACTGCCATATTTTCTGCAATCCAGATTTAGAGAGTCATGTGATCCTGGAGATTCCCGCGCAACCTGTGATGCAGGGAGAAAATGTGACCTTGCATTGTAGAAAAAAGGATGCAAACTCCAGGTACACTGCAAAATTCTATAAAAATGGCATCTCTGTTGGGAGCAGCTCATCAGGAAACATAATGGCTCCCACTGTATCCAAATCTGATGAAGGACTTTACAAATGCAGTATTGCTGATGCTGGAGAATCACCAGAGAGCTGGCTTAGTGTTGCAGGTAAGATGCATCAATATTTTCTAACTAAAAAGATTTGAAATTGTCCTAAAAAAGTGTGTATGGTCTACGATGACGATATCCCCTATGCAAAGTGATGTTAGACTGATGCTACTGCTAAATTAACTGTATAAATCGATATCATTTGAAAGCTTTAGTGCTTAATGTGTATATACTGGTGTTTGTCAAAAAAAACTAAACACAATAATAAAAAGAAGCACATGTGCAAGAACCTTGTCTTTAAAATTTTTATTTTTTAATTAGAAGAGATTCAATTTTTTAAAAAAAAAGAGTCTTTATTGGATTTTGTGTCTCAGATTCAGGTTTTCCTCAAGTTGTTCCAAACAGACAGTTCTTTCAAGGAGAACCTATCACTATCAGCTGTGAAGGGCTAAATGGGCGGACTGGATGGAGAGTGATGAAAAAGATAAATGGAGTTATTAGAATATGTGCTTCAACCTGGGAAACATTGATTGGATCTTGCAATATTTGTAATGCATATCCTTCAACTGACAGTGGAGAATACTGGTGTGAACATGGAGAAATACAAAAAAGCAACTCTGTCAACATCACTGTATCTGGTATGTACATGGGAAAAAATATGCGTTATATTACATATTACTATATATTTAGTCCATCAAATCTGTTTGGTTTATCACATACAGTAACTATTTAAAATCTTAATATAAAATGTGTAACAGTAGGGTGGACATTTTTGCTGCGATCTCGTATAGAAAACTATTCTGCGCGTATTTAAAACAGGTTAGCGGCTCTGAACTGTAGTAAAGGGAAATCTGGCTAAAACTTCGGGTTCTGTGTTGGGCTTGTAGCTGAAAACTAGCTTTACTTTGTTGTCTGGGTCAACTTTGCTAGCGAGAGACAGAGAGAGGCGTTGAAAGGGTGGAAAACGTGAGGAAAATACGAACACATCATATTTAGATGCTTCCATTTCCGGTTTCTGGTTGGTGATAACTCGCAATCTTCGACTCTCCTTTTTCTCCCTCCCTCGCGCTCACAGACACATAACGTCGCAAGTAGAGCTGACATGGGCCACAAGATTGAAACACAGACATTAGAGCCTCTTAAAGTGTTTTGTTTGGGTTTCCACCGGCATGGAATTACCAGGATAGGGCATAGCCTAACATATTAAACAGGAAAAGACGTTGTGTAATCCATTTATTTCAACAAAGTAACTGTATTCTGAATATCACCTTTTTAAACAGTAACTGTAACGGAATACAGTTACTCATATTTTGCATTTTAAATACGTAACGGCGCTACATGTATTCCGTTACTCCCGAACACTGATATATATATAAATACAAATATATATAGATAGATAAACATGAACATATCCACTGTGCAAAGTGACATCAGAGTGGTACTTTTATTTGTCATTTTTGGACATCTAGTTTTTGTCCACTGAGAAGTTGTTTTGTAACACAAGGCAAGATCTTTTTTTCGACATCTACTAAACATCTGGTGTTGACATCCATAGGACTTCTGTGCATAGGCTATTTGTAGTCCAAATGTGGTCGTTGTAGACATCTTTTCTGCAACATCTTTTTTTAAAATTGCTTTTATACTACACCTTCTGTAGTCCCTGTTTTGTCTTTTTTATTAGCTTAGGTTACGTTTTATTTAGATTTGTTTACACCTTTGTATGCATCTCCAGTTATCATCTGCGGCTCAGCCAAATCTTTGGAAAATTATCTGGAACAGTGTGCACCTTCACAAAGGGGACTAAATCATATTGGGTGTACATAATTGTACTGAATAGGATTTGTTTGAGTTTTTACATGAAATAAATATATAAATATTTAGATTAAATTACAACATCATTTCTGCTGTATGTTTCACCAGGAGTCTACAGGAAACTTGACTGAAAGATTGACAACATCTCTTTAATAATTTCTAATACACAGTGCAATTATCTTTCTGGCAGGTCATCCTACAGTGCCTTACTTCAAGTTCTATCTGGTGCTCTGCACTGGTTTAAGTCTTTTATTGGTGGTTATTCTGCTCATACTGGCAGGACTGTTTCAACATCATAAACATCAACAAACCATCAGAAGTCACACGAAAGAAATGTCTTTGACACCAGGTATGCTGACATCAAAAGATGAACTTTTATTTTATAACAATAAGATTGCTTAGTGATTTCTGGTGGCCATCCCTCTTCTGCACAAACAGGTGAGGAAGGCCAACATCTGTTTAAGAATAAAAACCATTTACTTCAAATCTGCAGGATCATGGAAATCTGAAACACAGCCCTTTAGTAAATAATGTTCCCTAGGACATGACCCTGCTATGGTGTTATTTGGTTTGTGATTTTAGTGCCTTGGTAGATTGTTGTCAGTGTTATTTCTGAAAGCAAATTTGTTATTTAGCTTTTAGTTAAGTTTAATTTATTTTGTCTTTTGGATAAAAGAACATTCAGTTGTTATAATTTAGACATTTAAATTCTCAGAATTTTAGTCTTGTTTTAGTTGACCTATTATAACAGACTTTTGATAAAAATATTCGAATAAAATATAATATTGATTTAGTATAATTTAGTCAACTAAATTCTTTAGTTTTGGTCAACTAAATATCATAACATTTTAGGACTATAAAAAGGGATTCAGTTGACTGGAATAAAAAGTATAAATGTTTGTAGTAATTTTACAGCAGTTAGTTTCTCCAGACAACTTATTTTCCTTGAAATAAATTATGGAATGTGTCTATATATCTATTCTTAATATTTTGTCATATTTTCACAGGAAACAGGGGCACAAAAGCTAGTTTTAACTCCCACTCTATATTGTTTATCAGTCTAAGATTGGTCAATTAAATTAACACTAGTTGTTATACGGCAACATGCTGTTGTCAAAATATATCATATATGATATTTTTTCAAAACATATTGCATGTTACTGTTCTGAATTATATTATGTTGTGCTTTTATATGGTAGAAGCATAAATGCGCAAAAATGGGTCATTTTAGCCCGCAACATGATAATATTTGTAGTAACTGATAGAGATAAAAACCTTCAGAGTCGTAAGATCTAAGTAATATATGTGTTAAGTTTGTTTGTTTTAGTAAGATTCAATTTAAAGCTTTTTCAACTTATTGACCAAAAAACAAAAACAAAACATTTTCATTATCATTTCGGTTTTGCTATTTCTCTTTCATTTGCCTATCTTCACTTCGAGATTATTATCATATAGAGAACGTGCTATATACTCAATAGCATGAGTATGTTCAATTAGGGATGGGTGCAATACAACAGGACAAAATGTATGTGTCTATCGCTTGAACGTCTTAATTTTTTAAATTATTATTAATGACATTTTAGACTTTTTTCCCCCAGTGCACACTGATGGCATTAACTGTTTTAATTCTGTTATTTAGTGTTCCCTTGTTTATCGCACGAGTTAAGTTCCAAAAGTAATCTGCTATAGGTGTGATCCGCAAAGTAGCCAAATTTATTTTTTACAATTATTATAGATGTTTTAAGGTTATAAAACCCCCCACTTCAGAGTCACACTGCTACCGGTCGAAGATTTATGTAAATATGACAAATAAATAAGATGAAACTGCAGAAAAATAATATTCTGATGTAAGAGTGACATTATTTTCTTCTGATTGTCAGATTTTCCTAAGATTTTAAATCAGACCTAATAATTACAGTGAATAGCAAATATTGTTCATCATCACTGATGTTGCTGTGGTCATCTGTC
>NW_005188194.1:18107-19155 GCF_000239375.1 Pundamilia nyererei | reverse complement strand
TTGTCAGATTTTCCTAAGATTTTAAATCAGACCTAATAATTACAGTGAATAGCAAATATTGTTCATCATCACTGATGTTGCTGTGGTCATCTGTCCTCTCACTCCGGCTGTATCTCTCCATTAGATGATGACACGTTATATTCTAGAGCGATTTACACCACCTTACGCCCGGGTGAGACTGAACTCAAAGGTGAGATTAACTTTGATTAATAAATCTTTAAATGTTGCATTCAGATAATCTGTAATATGTGATATGTGGTAAATATTAAATACAAAACATATATAATGGTTAATGGCAAAAGGTTCATGGTTGTTTAGTAGCTACCCTGTGACGTTAACATTGGTGTGTAATATGAACAACTAATTGTGTATCTCACAGGTCACAAAAAGAGAGCTGACTGAAGACAAAATCACATCTGAGTGAAAGTGAAGTTGATGAAGTAATCCAAATTCATCACATATTATTGCAATTTAACAAGTTGTATATCATCTCCTGGGTTTGATGTGAATGTCAGTGTGTACAATGTAATGTCTAATGTATATTCAGAAATAGCTAGCTGTCAGATGTGGCTGATCATAAGTACTTATAAAGTTCACATGCTAACAAAAACTTCTGTCTGTTATTTACATGTTTAATTTAAAACACTTTTTGCTTCTGCTCTTTTTGCTTGTGCATGAATGGCGTTATAAAAAAACAAACAGCTGCTGAAGCTCTTTCCTTTTAAACAGCAGGTACTCACTGTGGTCAACCATAAATGTATATGTGTCGCATTGCTTTGTTTTCTGAAACAGATGAACCAAATTTATGGTAAGCAGTGAAGTATGTATAACTGCACAAGTTGGTACTGAGCATGTCTCTACGTAAAATATTATAAAGTGCACAGGCTACATAAGCTGTGGCTTATGTTATACTGCAGCAGCAGCTATTCAGAAGATATACAGAAAATAGATTAAAACGTTTAGCTTTGATATATTTGTTATCACTCCTAACATGAAATTGATCTCTGTCTTTGTCTCGCAGCCTGTATCTGTTTGTCACAGGTATCTG
>NW_005188194.1:15590-18087 GCF_000239375.1 Pundamilia nyererei | reverse complement strand
TTAGCTTTGATATATTTGTTATCACTCCTAACATGAAATTGATCTCTGTCTTTGTCTCGCAGCCTGTATCTGTTTGTCACAGGTATCTGTGTCACGGTTTATAACGAATGTGTAAAGTACCAATAAAGTTCACATGCTGTCTGTTATGTAGGATTCTAAATGAAACTATTTGTTTCTTGTAATCTTTTTGCTTGTGCATGAACGCCATTCAAAACAAAAGAGCTGCTGCATCTCAGTTCTTCTACACAGCAGGAACTCACTCAACTGCTAATGTAAATGTGTTGCATTGTTTTGTTTTCCAAAACAGAGCTGTGAAGTACACCTGCCAAGTTTACTGGGCATGTCTCTATGTGAAGTGTGGTCTAGAGCACAGTCTGAGTAACTAGTGGCTTGTCAGCAGAAACTGTTCACTGAAGTCAAAGAAAATAAGACATTGTTTTTAGGTCACAATGTGTGTTGAATTTTTCATTAAATTGGGTATTCGTAAGTCGGGGTTCCACTGTATAGGCTTATAAAGCCTACAAATAAAAAACTACATTTTCTGCAAAAATGACGGCAGGTAATGGCGGACATGCGATCGTTCATGCTGATATCTATTTCAATGTAGCAAGGGTTATGAACAGCTGATCCGATCAGCAAAGCGAGTTTCTGGAATATTGTGTTTTTTTCTTCATGCGCTTTTTATGCAATTTTTGCAAAGCTATATGTCGAAGGAAACCGTGACCTAGGACAAGCTGATGGCATAAGATGTAAGTACAACTCCTCCGGTTTTATATGCAAAGAAAATTATTGCGCTATCTTACGTGATTCCAGTTCTACAGGGATTTTAAAATAGTTACGCGAAACCGGCTTTAAAGGGTTTAAACTTTTCAGTAAAGTCAAAGGAGATGAGTCATTTTTTTTTAGGTCAGACTGTGTCTTCAGAAGTAAGAAGAGGATATGAAGATGCTGAGAGGTGATGCTTATCTTTTTATGCTTGACTGTAATTATTTATAGTAAGCTTATAATTGATAACCCAATAATCAATATATGGATAAAATTGAGCCTTCATTTTATCACTTTAATCCCCAAACCAGACAAGTAAACATGACTTCGTGATAGGGCTGCCACAAACGATTATTTTGATAGTCAACTAGTCACCGATTATTTTCGCGATTAGTCGACTAATCAGATCATGCATCCATTGGACATACAGCTTATTGCAGCAGCAGCATCTGCTCTTATATAACTATCATTAGTTTACAGCTTTAAGTGTTTAAGATATGTGCTAACTAAAAATAAAGACAAGATGATATTTTATTAAATTGTAATGAAATCTGCAGATTGTTTAGGTGAAGTTTAACCCTCTGGGGTCGCCGGACGCACCAGCGAGTCAAAATCACATGACCAATTTAAGACGACACAGCTACAAGATGCAGTAAGTCAGTCCCCATTTCAACTTGGGTCGAAAGTGCAGACTTCAAACTATATATCAGTTTTTGAATTGTGTCGATGGGCCACGTAAAACCAGAGTTATGATAAAAATACACGCGATGTTTTTTTCTGAACAAAACGGTGTTTACAGCGGGAAGAACGGTAAAAACTGCGTTTTCTACAGACAGCGCTAGCAAACACTCTCCGCCTGCCAGTGAAAAAAGAAAAAGAAAAAACACCCCTTCCCTATTGGTGTTAGAGTTTACCATGTCAGCCAATCAAAAAAAATGATATGGCAACATGTGACATTTGGTTGTTTAGGGAGAAGGGGAAGTTTTTAGGAGTGACACCCGCAACGGAAAGCAGGCGAGGGAAACACAGAGATAGCCAGTTTTCCTACGTGAGACATTAGTGACGTTTAGCGTGTTTGGAGGTTATAGTTAGTTTGTTGTGCAGTTATTGTTTTGTATTGTGTGTCAGTTAGACTGCTGAATTTCACATTTTTTCCAAAAAAAGCCGTCAAAGGCAGATTCCAGTGTAAACACTGTTCCCACATGGAAAACTGGACGGATGCACCTCCTGCTGTCAGACCTGCAGGGTTTAGGCCTGTGGTGTTCTCCACTGTCTTATACTGAACACAAACTACATTTTTTGGAGTGGCACAAATAATTTGTGTGCCTTCTTCTTTGATGCAGCACACCTGATTGTTCTGTAAATAGATTTAAATGGTTATATAAAAAACGCCTGAGGCCTTGGCTGCATTTTTAGGTAAATAGTACCTGATAACTTTGTTGTTTGCAAAACTTGTGCATAATTTTTAGAAATGTACAATTTCTATTTGTCATGGACCCGGTTCCGGGGACTCGGGGTCCATGAACAGTGTGGACCATGTTTGCTGCCACTGGACCAGGGGATTGGACTGTTGAACTGTGTTTTTCTTTTGTTGCTTTGTGATGGCTGTTTAGCGGAGTGGTTTTGCAAGACACACAGGGTGTGTGAAGGCACAGGGCAGAGAGCACGAGATACCAGCACTTATTGGAGGACACGTCACGGGAGTCGAGGGAGCACTTTGGAGATTTATTGT
>NW_005188194.1:11594-12691 GCF_000239375.1 Pundamilia nyererei | reverse complement strand
ACGTCACGGGAGTCGAGGGAGCACTTTGGAGATTTATTGTGTGGTGTACTTTTACTTCACTGTAAATAAACCCACTGCTCATTCCACTAGTCCAGTGTTTGGGTCCTTTCTCCAACATTCCCCACGGTCTGCCACCCAGACCGTGACACTATTTGCATTTCAAGTTATGAAAATGATTCATTAAACATGTTTGTGGGTTTTACAGTAAGAAATATAACTGTTTTCTACTCGGGTTTTGAATTTTTTGTCTGAACTTAGATCAACTGTGCTAATATAGTATACCAAAATGAAAAAATAACTCAAATTTCAGATATTTGAGGTTGTGCTGAAAATAATGATATCAAACAAGGCAAGAAAAACATATTTTAAAGGTGAAATATAGAGGTAAAATCAAAAGTATTTGTATATACATGTCTATATGTACATTATGCAAATGCATAATTCTTTATTTTTGTTGAGCATATTTCTTTTTTGTAGTTTTCACTGTAAGATATACATTGGTGAAGACAAACAAATAAACAGCCCTCAACTTTATTTCACATCTGACTCATCATTCAACACTTTCAGTGCCTGCATATGTTTAGCTATCTGTCACTTCGTGTACCAGAATCACGCACGCAGGGGACAGAATAAACTGTTTTATGAAACTTTAAGCCAAATATCACACAACTATGTGAACCTGAAAGACAGTATGTAATATGTGCCTTAGTGTGTTGAAAGTAAGTAAAGAAAATAATCTCTGCTCTTGCTCTTGACGAAGGCGGTCGCACCTTTCTCCTCCTCCTCACCCGTAGCTTCCCTGCTTTGCCTCTTATGTCCTTGTCTAGTCTCGTGTTTTTTGTATTACTCACTCTCTCACAGTCTGTTCTCTAAAACCTAAATGAGATTTATGGATTTGATCAACTGGTCCCTAAATGCAATTGACACCCCTTAACGAGAAGTCTGGGCTCGGGTGAGTCTGCCTGCTGAAGATATCTACCTATTCGGAACCATGGTAACAGGGTTCTGGCTGATCGGAGCTGGCTTGGCCCTGACTTATCGAAGAATTAAGAAAGCGGAACCGGCTGTTCAAACCCCCACAAGGCTGCCGGCTGGGA
>NW_005188194.1:8687-10707 GCF_000239375.1 Pundamilia nyererei | reverse complement strand
TCTTTCCTCATGTGGTGCATTTTCCATTGTTATACCTCTCTGACCTGTCTTCCCCATGTGGTGTTTTGTGTCATGTATGTATGGTCGGAGGGTAAGATGGCCATTGCGTGCAATAGGTCAGCAGCCTTATGAAATTATGAAATTTCCCCTTGTGGGACTAATAAAGGTATATCAAATCAAATGAAAATAATGAATTAAATCTTAAAATGTGGATATTATAATTATTATTTAGACATAAGTTCTGTTTTCTGACGTTAAAAAGTATATAAGTGCCAGCTACAAGGAGAGATAGAGAGGTATATTAAGAGCCTCACCATACATCCCCTATTGAGGCCCTGCACACCAGCATAAAGGCATAGCTGAGTATCACGATATCAAGTTTGAGCTGTCTCTGAAGACACGTACTACTTTGATGTACTGACACTGTACCTGGCTCCACTAAAGTACAACCCTCAGGGGACTTTTTTAAGACTGCTTATACTAAAAACAGACATTCCTGCAAAGCATGATGGGACAGAAACATTTGTGTGCACATGCTTAAAAAGAAAAGTGAACAAGTCAGGGTATGTGAATGATTTCAGTGAGCATAAAATAAAAAGTTGTATTTAAGAATGTTGTAGTTACTTCAAACTTAGTGTTTGATTATAAACGTTGTATTAACAGGAGTGCAACTCTGCTTTGTTCTGGATTTGCACCTATAATAAAATAAATCCAGTTTGTGCTAGAAGAATTGTATTATCCATTCATAAACAAAGTGGCTTTAGCTCAAAATATGTGTTTGAGTGGGTAATTAACAAATAAAAATTCCAGTTCAGTTGATGACCACAGGGCATCACATAGTGACAAGGCTTCTGCTACCATCTAGTGTTTACTGCTGATATTGCTGCAGGTGATAAGGAGAATGAACAATTTGTTTAGTGCAACAGGAAAATGCCACAACAACTGCAGACTTCTTCTTAAAACTCCACCGTCTGTGGGTGTCTGACTGAGCAAGTTTGTACATACTTATGTAGCTGTTGGTAAAGTTACTCTGCAAATCTGCAAAACTTAGGATTTACTCTTATTCATCAGAGAATTATCATAATTACATTAGAACTTTGAACTTTTGAATTGTTATTGAACAGTTGCTTACACAGCAAAATTAGATAGCACCACAGAGGTGCAAAAATAAAAAAAACAATATACAAAAAAAGAAGAACAATATAAGAACGCTATATACACAGTTTTTGAGTTACAGGAAGCATTGTGTGGGTGTACAAGGGCATGTGTACATATAATAAATAATAAATAAGGCTGGAAGGGCTATGATCATTGAAGATAGGGATGGAAGTTGCAAATCTGCCAAAGTATTGCACATGAAATGGCAGCAACATAATCAATAGCAGTGAGAGAATGATTGTATGGGGGAGGTCTGCTCACACTCTTAATTTGCATTACATTGAAACTGTTGCAAAATGTCAAGTTGCCCAATAAAGACTGGTATATACTCACTCAACTGGCCTACCTTCCTGCTTTAATGGATGTTAAAGTAAACAAAGGTGATACATCAGTTAACATGTTTCTAGAGGGTGTCCATCAGGTCAAACCCACTGGGGCCTAAACAGGGGACTTCTATGGTGTGTGCCACCAGGAGTTATCAGGATCATTTGGGTTCTGTGCATTACGCAGTGGGGCTTCAGTGCATTAAGTGTTTTCCACAATGGATTTCTGCAGTGCTTGAAGGGTGGGTGAACACCTTCGGTGCTTTGTTGTGTTTCATCAAGCAGTTTTGCAATGTGATATGGGGGAAATCCCTTGCATGGTTGGCTGTGGTCCTTTTGGCAATGCCTTGTGCATAGTCTGCCATGTTAACATAATTGGTAGATGTCACATGAATGCCATAATCTAAGGTTTCCCACAAGAATGTTATGATGTTATTCCAGGGATCTAAATAACTCACTGAACTTTTCTGTGATTTCAGTGTTGTATTCATCTACTATTCATCTTCATAGAAAAGCCATCCTAGCTACTGAACATTGCT
>NW_005188194.1:6803-7786 GCF_000239375.1 Pundamilia nyererei | reverse complement strand
CAAAATGCACCCATATATTTCAATGTATTCATTTTGCACATTTGTAACTGCTCACTAATAAATGCATAGGACTTATTACTACTGATGGAAAAAAAATGAAAACATGTTAAACATTAAAACTTTCATTCTCAATCTTTTCAGTGAGGAATGCTCTGACTCTGTTGGTTATAGTAGTCGAATGCAGTGATTCTCAAACATACTGTAAGTTTTTTTTTAATAGATTTTGTGTGGATTTTTAGGTGTGTGGCTGCATGTTTGTATAATAGTGTGTGTAATAGATTTAATATATCTGTTAACAATCAATCAAATTATTGTAAATTACTGCATTTATTATTTTCTAGATAAAAATAGAGATACTACATAAACCTCTGAAACAGTTGCATATCTATATTTACCATAACAGTATATATATATGTACATAAATGTTTATCATTTGAAAGCTTACATGCTTAATGTGTATACTTTTGTCTTTGTCTGAAAAAGTAAAAAAACAACAACAACAATAAGAAGGCGCACATGTGCAATAACCTTAAGTTTAAGACTATTTTGTCTTTATTGGATTTTGTGTCTCAGATTCAGGTTTTCCTAAAGTTGTTCCGAACAGACAGCAGTTCTTTCAAACAGAACCTATCAGTATCAGCTGTGAAGGGCTAAATGGGCTGATTGGATGGAGAGTGATGAAAAAGACAAAAGGAGATGTTAGAAGATGTGCTTCATTCTGGAAAACACCCACTGGACCTTGCAATATTATTAATGCATATCCATCAACAGACAGTGGAGAATACTGGTGTGAACATGGAGAAATACAAAAAAGCAACTCTGTCAACATCACTGTAACTGGTATGCACATAAAAAAAGCATATTTAGTCCATTTGTATTCTAGGTTTTCATTGGCAGTAAGCGATAATTTTTCTTCAGAAAATGCATCGTAACCTTAATAAAATAACACAGACACACAGACACACACACACACGTACACACAC
>NW_005188194.1:5099-6783 GCF_000239375.1 Pundamilia nyererei | reverse complement strand
TATAATTTAAACAGAAAACACTTTTACAGACAAAATGACTGTCGTATCTTCTGCCATTTAAATTTAGAGAGTCATGTAATTCTGGAAAGTCCTGTCTATCCTGTGATCGAGGGAGAAAATATGGCCTTGCATTGTAGAAAAAAGGATTCAACCTCCAACTACACTGCAAAATTCTATAAAAATAGCATCTCTATTGGGAGCAGCTCATCAGGAAACATAATGATTCCGACTGTATCCAAATCTGATGGAGGACTCTACAAATGTAGTATTGTCGATACTGGAGACTCACCAGAGAGCTGGCTTAACATCAAAGGTGCGCTATACCTGTGATACTTTTGTTTTAATTTTGTTTTAGCCGAAACTAATTATCAGACACCTGATAATACCTACAACTGTAGCATTTTGAGACTCAAGGCTTTCTAAAGTCAGATTTTGTAAAGAAAAACATATTTTTTTAATGTGATATTAACTGTTGTTTTTTCCTAGCTGGTTTTAATTGTTAATGTGGTTTAAGTAACAGTTAGAATATTGTAAATTAAAATATATTTGATTGAACTGGTGAATAAGAATCACATTTCATTTCAAGGACACGGGCTTTCTCAACCCACCGGACTTATTGTGCTGCGCTCCCTTGGTCTCATGTGTTTGTTGGTGACTTGTCTTCTGTCGGTGGGACTGCCACGATATTGGAAACATAAACTGTCATTAGAGGTACTCAAACAGAAAAATAAAGTTTTATAAATTTTACATTTACATATTAATTGTTCAGTTATAACAGACATCCATCGTTAATAACCTTGACACAGCGCTAGTACATCCACAACTAACTTTTTTTGACAAAATTTCTGTTTTACTGCTTAATTAGTTACTTTAGGGAAAACTTTATTGATATCTACCTCATATTTTTCAATGTTCATAACCAACCAACAACAATGATTAACACGTTTTTCATTGTCTCCACAGACAACATATGCAATTCAACTTTTTACAATTATTATAGATGTTGTAAGGCTGTACACTTTTCTTACAAAGGCATGAACATTTTCACACTTTTCCCTCTTGTTTAAACACTCTCAAAGTTCAAAACTTTGTAGAAAAGTAAGTCCAGTATTATAGAATGAAACCAAAGATCAAACCCTGTTTTCAGGTCCAGAACATGGGAATAGAGCAGCTGCCAGAGAATTCAACATCAATGAATCAATGGTAGAGAAGTAGAGGAAGCAAGAAGAATGAGTTGAGTACAGTTTTACTTGTACAGTTTTACTTATCTGACTGTTTTGTTTCGTTTAATGCACCTTATAATTCGGTGTGCCTTGTGGTCTGAAAAATACTGTGGCTTTGACCTTCCTTTGGTCTTTCCAGAAGTCCAAATTTTTGTGCAATGGTCAGCATCTTCCTCTGACATTTGGGTGCAAAAGGTTTCATCGACATAGTTTTTGTTGGAAATTGGTCAGCTCTCTTTTCACTACAAAGCTGCAGTCACAGCACCAATTTGTCTCAGTCTACCAATCTCCCGCTCTCCTCTTCCCTCACTCATGAACCAAAAATACTTAAACTCATTGGATGTCTGATTATAATTCCCGCTGCTTCACACTTGGCTGCTAACTACTCCAGCACAAACTGGAGACGACCACATGATGAAGCCAACAGAACCACATTACAGTGGTCCCTCATTTATCGCGGG
>NW_005188194.1:2231-4632 GCF_000239375.1 Pundamilia nyererei | reverse complement strand
AAAAAAAAAATCCACAAAACAGCCAAGATAGGTGAGCCATGTTTTAGAGAGGGACCACTGTATCTGCAAAAATCAAATACGAGATTCTGAGACCAACCAAGTCGAAGTCTTCTGCCATTTGTCTAGGCCTCAAAATTCTGTCCTTATAAATTATACACAGAATCACTGACAAGGTCTAGTCCCGGAGGAATCCACCACCCACTGGGAATGAGTTCAACTTATTGCTGACAATGTGGTCCAAGCTTTTGCAATGGTTTTATAAGGACCGAATGTCTCGTACTGAAACGGGCCAGAAAACCCAGACTGAAGCACCTCCTACAGAAAACTACAAGCGACACAGTCGAATGCCTTCTCCAAGTTCACAAAGCATATGTAGACTAGTTGGGCTAACCTTCATGCACACTCACATATCCTCTAGAGGGTAAAGAGCTGGTCCAATGAAAACTGCATTGTTCCTCTTGTATCGGAGATTCAACTAATGGACTAATTCTCTTTTCCAGCAGCCTGGCTTGCTCTGACAATCCAGAGGTACCGCCCGATTTCCATGGAACATTGGATGTTGTAGAGCTGTCTTGGTTGACACGCCTCTACAGAGCATTCAGGAACACTGTGCGAGTCTAATCCAGACCAAAGGCTCTGCCATCAAGGATTTGTGTACTGCCTGTGTGACCTCACCCCAGAGTGGATGAGTCATCTACCTTATCTCCAGACTGTGCTCTATAGAAGACGGATCATTGAACTTTAGGAGGGCCTCAAAGTATTCCTCCCACCCCCTGACAGTATCCTTAGTTGGGCATCAGCAGCACTCCACCTGCACTATACACATGTGGGTTTAGCACCACTTTCCCTTCCTGATGGCTTACCAGAATCAGTTCGGGGCAGTCTGAAAGATATCATAGACCCTGGGATCCCTGGGACACACAAATCCCTCCATTTCATTTCATTCTGTTAATTTATTTTTCAGGGATCATGTACAAGCAGAAGAAAACACTGACTGAACGACAGATGGCCAAATAAAACTTTGTATTCATTATGATTAACTGTCAGTGACTTTGTAACGCAGTATAAGCAGAACAGTTAAGAGAACAGTTAAAAGTCATGTAACCGTAAACAGTAAAACAAGAACATGTCCCAAGGCATGATGGGAAATAACTAGCTGCTCCCCGAATACGCCACAATATGATTGTTTGCTTGCAGGGCACCAGGAGAGATGAGTCCTCCATCACAGATGGTGTGGTAAGTGAAAATCGTCACCTGCAGGTTACAGCTCATTGGATCTCCAACTCACATTCAGTGTCACTGTACTTAAGGGAAGTTAAAGACTTTCTTCTGCGCTTACATTTGGATCGCCTAAACCCATGACAGTTGTTCCGGCAGTAATACCAGGACTGGAAACAATCGATCCTTAAAATATTACAACATACCAGCTTCTGTGTTTGAATGCAAAACAAATGTCTTGTTTAAACTAGAGACTGCACTTGTGACAGAAGAATAACTATATTTTATTTTGATTATGTAAGTAATGTAACTTGCAAAACAAAGTTGTGGAAAGCCTAAGCTTAGTTTCGGAATAATTAAATATGAGACTTTGTTTCACTGTAAGATTGTAACAATATAATTGTTTGTTGTTCAGCAGAACAGTGTCCAGTATGTTGGCTGATATACTTTTTTGCATTTGAAAATAAAAGTTGGACTGATTTTAACACAATTACAAGAAGTGTTGTTAATTATTCTTTTTGAATCACAAATTGTTTTTAATTTAGTAGAACTTTGAGTGTTTGTCAGTGGGTAAACAATTAGTATTGACCAGTCTGAAACATCAAGTTATTCTTAGTACTGCATACTTGCAAAGAAAAAGTTGGCTAACTGTCATCTCAAATAAGCGTTACTCAATTTTGTTTGAGGCAATGAGTTTGCATAGTTTTGTTTTTTTTTTGTTTTTTGTAGTTCTGGGTACTAATTAAATTTTACAGTGAATAAATGGAAATATTGTTAGGTAAGTGGATTAGTAAAGCAATTATCATTTATATATGTATCTGTTTTTCATAACTCAATGGATCAAAAGGATAAAAGTTAACACAGGCTACATAATCATGTTTAAATTTTGTTTTAATTATTGTATACATGATTATTATATCATCTCACACTCTAAAAAAATGTTTTGTTGGCTCAATTTCAAAAATTTGTTGGAACAATTTACAATCAGCTTTTAAGTAATAAACGTTGTATATTATTAAGTAAATCCAGCAATTATTTTTTTAGCTTTGGCTAACTCAGCTGGTTTAACCAACCAGTATTATTTACTTTGACATCTAAAAGCATAGTTACGTTTAAGCAACCTAATGTTAATTTAGATTTTCTGGTAATATTGAGTAACTTTTCTGCAAAAATAAGAAAAAAA
>NW_005188194.1:631-1959 GCF_000239375.1 Pundamilia nyererei | reverse complement strand
AAGCAGAGCAGTGGGGCCTGATTACCGACTTTGAGAACCATTATAAAGATTTGTAAAGGCATATTAAATAAAGTGGTCAATAAATATATAAAGTCTTCCAAATTACAATAATTTTAAGCCATGCCCTTCTAAAATGCAATTGTTTTTTGCAAATCAGCTTATTAGGTTAAACTTTAACTTATCAACTTGGTAAATATTACAGAATCAAGGAAATGACAAAATATTTTAATGTTCAACAACACAACAGTCCAAAGGTAAGGTTATATGTATTATGAACTCTCAAAACTACACTCATGTAGGAATGCATAATAAAACATAAGAAGAGGCACAACTGAACCTACAGTCTAATTCACATTTGTTTCACGGCACAGGTTTGTAATTAAGAGACATTACCCTTGGGCTGGCTTTTTCAATTCAATTCAATTTTCTTTATTTATGAAAGCGGTCTATTTCCCTTGGGTGGGGGGATCCCGGGGGAGAGGCATCACACGGTGGGTAGACAGCGGATCCAGTCAGGCCACTGCATGATGGTATTTCGTGTCGTCGGCTGAAATGGCATGAAGCGCAAACTGAGCTTCGGCGTGCACGAACCAGGTGTGAAGCCAAAAATCCACAGCTGAACATCCACAGCAAAAATTAAAACGTACAGCTCTGCTTTCACTAACGACATAAATGAAGACAGACAACTGAACAACAGTGATGTTTGTAGGGTTACTGAAGTTGGGCTAGCTTGTATATAATGATGTGCTATGTGGTGGCTAGCTACACAGCTATGTTAGCATATGTCATATGTTAACATAAACACAGTGAATCTGGAGGATGAATGCTAACTTTTTTCCACTTGATAAAAGTTAATGTGAGGGTTCCTGATGGTTAGAGACAAATGCAATCGCATGGCAGGATTCTGTAAACAGACCAAACTTCAGTCAGGAGAACAACCGAGATAATCCATCCACAATATGAGGTTAGTCATTAATATGCTGCTGCATGAGCTGGGCTGTAGTTACATCATAAGGTTTTAAAAACTAAACTTTAAAATGAACAGTGGTAATAAAAACTGAGAGAGGCTGACAGTGATCACTGACTGTTTTAGGGGCTTGTTCAGATTACATAGAACAAGATATAAAGCATTAAAACAATTTAAAAACACAACAGCCTTAATAAATGCAGAGTAGTTTGGACCCGGAATTTGTGATTCACCTATTTAGAACTCAGTGCTTAGTTAACTCACCGAACACAGTCTAGGGGAAACACACCTCTACTTCGATAAGAATTCAGTCAAATGTTGCGCCCGTCATGATACGGACATATGCTATGGCGTTGGCCTC
>NW_005188194.1:0-241 GCF_000239375.1 Pundamilia nyererei | reverse complement strand
TTTTTAAATTTTTGTGTTGATTTATAATGGTGTAAGACAAAGGACAGTAAATAATACAACCACATTTAGGCTGCATTTGGGCATTTTTGATTTGATTACATGTGAAGGAGTTAAAAAGATTCTGTGATATTTTGACATCCTGGTTTATTCTGTTATGCACACTGCTTATGTTTGATGAATTTCAATTCACTTGACACTTTACTTTGGCATTCCCCTTTGCCAGATTATATACTTTACAAAA
>NW_005188193.1:58800-61223 GCF_000239375.1 Pundamilia nyererei | reverse complement strand
TGTTCATCTTTGATGGTCTGGATGAGTGTCGACTTCCTCTGGACTTCCACAAAACTACAATCCTAACCGACCCTAGAAAGTCCACCTCAGTGGATGTGCTGCTGATAAAACCTCATCAGGGGGAAACTGCTTCCATCTGCTCACCTCTGGATAACCACACGACCTGCAGCAGCCAATCAGATCCCTCCTTACTGTGTTGGCATGGTGACAGAGATCAGAGGGTTCACCGACCCACAGAAAGAGGAGTATTTCAGGAAGAGATTTGGAGATGAGGAGCAGGCCAACAGCATCATCTCCCACATCAAGACATCACGAAGCCTCCACATCATGTGCCACATCCCAGTCTTCTGCTGGATCACTGCTACAGTTCTGGAGGATGTGCTGAAAACCAGAGTCGGAGGACAGCTGCCCAACACCCTGACTGAGATGTACATCCACTTCCTAGTGGTTCAGGCCAAAGTGAAGAAGGTCAAGTATGATGAAGGAGCTGAGACAGATCCACACTGGAGTCCAGAGAACAGGAAGATGATTGAGTCTCTCGGAATGCTGGCTTTTGCGCAGCTGCAGAAAGGAAACCTGATCTTCTATGAATCTGACCTGACAGAGTGTGGCATCGATATCAGAGCAGCCTCAGTGTACTCAGGAGTGTTCACACAGATCTTTAAAGAGGAGAGAGGACTGTACCAGGACAAGGTGTTCTGCTTCATCCATCTGAGTGTTCAGGAGTTTCTGGCTGCTCTTCATGTCCATCTGACCTTCATCAACTCTGGACGCAATCTGCTGGAACAAACAACCTCCTGGTGGCCAACTTTAAGTAAAGCAGGCCTACCATCTCTCCACCAGAGTGCTGTGAACAAGGCCTTACAGAGTCCAAATGGACACCTGGACTTGTTCCTCCGCTTCCTCCTGGGTCTTTCACTGCAGACCAATCAGACTCTCGTACAAGGTCTGGTGAGACAGACAGGAAGTAGCTCACAGACCAATGAGGGAACAGTCCAGTACATCAAGAAGATGATCAGTGAGAATCTATCTGCAGATAAAAGCATCAATCTGTTTCACTGTCTGAATGAACTGAATGATCATTCTTTAGTGGAGGAGATCCAGCAGTCCCTGACATCAGGAAGTCTCTCCACAGATAAACTGTCTCCTGCTCAGTGGTCAGCTCTGGCCTTCATCTTACTGTCATCAGAAAAAGATCTGGATGTGTTTGACTTGAAGGAATACTCTGCTTCAGAGGAGGTTCTTCTGCGTCTGCTGCCAGTGGTCAAAGCCTCCAACAAAGCTCTGTAAGCTATATGTCACTGTAGTGAAAGCTTGTTACCTGTGGGTTGAGAAGTGACAAAAAGTAATTTTCTCTTGTTTGCTCTCATTATGTTTTCAGACTGCGTGACTGTAACCTCTCAGAGAGAGGCTGTAAAGCTCTGTCCTCAGCTCTCAGCTCCCCATCCTGTAACCTGAGAGAGCTGGACTTGAGTAACAACAACTTGAATGATACAGGACTAAATATGCTGAAGAGTTCAAACTCTACAATTATCAGGTCAGATCAAGTGATGCTTTTATTCTTTTAGAAAATGAGCAATAACATAATTTCTTGTAGTCACACCAAATTATTCATTTATTGGCATTTTTAACATATTTTAGCTTTTTAAAAGTTTTTCTTTTTTTTAATTATTGTCATTAATTCTTTAGGCACATCATGGAATTATCAAATTATCAAAACATGTCAGATGGTTTGGAAACAAATGTTTTTAGGTGACTATTGTTGTGACACTATATCAAAAATATATTAGATTGAATTTAATGATGAGAAACTCATCTTAAATAACCTCAATCTTAAAACTTTAATAAGACAGACTAATTTGGGCTGTGGCTACAGTGGTGTGAATGTTTCACCTTCCACTATGGTGAAGAGAAAGCTGAACATGTCTTTACTGATAGATCTGTCTTCAATCTCACCGGTCTTTAAAAAAATAAAAATAAAAAGATAATGGATACAATGAGCAGAAATGTGCTAGCCTCTAGCCTCTGCTTTAGACATTTATTACATGATTTTTTTGTAGTTCTTTGCATTTTGTGGGTTAAGGTGTTTTGTAAAACTGCAAATAATAACTAAAAGGTAAATGTATTAATATTAATTAAAATTATTATAGTAGAAGTAGTAAATGATGTCCATTGAGTGTAGGGTTTCTTGTATTCAGTTCAGGCAGTAAGGCAGGTCTGCCTGGCATACGGCTCTATGAGGCACAATCTGATACTATGGCTGTATCCCAATTCAGGGTCTGCAGCCTTAAAGTACGTACAGCCTCAACGATCCTCAAGGGCCGCGTACTCAAAGACCGCTAAGGCCGGAAGTGCGAGGCTTGTGAAATGTGACGGTCTAGCCTCCGTTGCGCTGCCCAGGTTGCCTAGCAACCATGATACTA
>NW_005188193.1:53537-58780 GCF_000239375.1 Pundamilia nyererei | reverse complement strand
AAGCTCAGCTATTGAACGGCGTATATTTTAAAGTAAAGGCTTTAAAACCAAGTTAGTACAAACGTCACTAATGTCACATAACTTTGCCGACATGTGGCAACAGTAATGTTTTAATGTTCTTCGTTATTAAACATTTGCACATAAATAAGTGACATAATATTCAATACTTACTTAAAGTTTACTCTTCGGTCGCCCCTCATCCACCGTTTTTTTTCGGCAAAATTATCCACACCCACTGCCGCACTATGCATTCTGGGATATGTTGGGCCATGAAGTCTACACTGCCACAGCCTTAAAATTCAGGAAAATGAAGGACGCATTTCAGGGCTGCATTTCGAGCAGCCTTTGAATTGGGACAGCCTTCGGCCCGCCGCTGTGACGTAATCGGCCTTGAAATGCGTACTTTAAGGCTGCAGACCCTGAATTGGGATACAGCCTATGACTTTCTGGTCTTATTGTGTGTGTGTTGACTCAAGTGCCTACTCAGCTTAGTGGTAATGATACCTGAAAGGGGCTTTTATGCCATTGAGAGGTAGTTGATTGGCATTTGTTTAATGGTGGTTTGCCCTTTGGGATCCTTCATGATCAGGCTTCTTCTGGTCTGTGTTGGCTATTCTGGATGGTAAATGGTAAATGGCCTGTATTTGTATAGCGCTTTAATAGTCCCTAAGGACCCCAAAGCGCTTTACACATCTAGTCATCCACCCATTCACACACACATTCACACACACTGGTGATGGCAAGCTACATAGTAACAGCTTCTGGATAAAACACATGTTAGTAACATTTAATGTGTAACATAAAAACATTAAAAAAGACTTGCTGTATTTGACCCTATCGCGGACATACACTGGTGCTCTACAGCTATATAAATGGTCTCCTTCCTGTCATGTACCACACTTACAAACCAAAATAATCACTCAGAAATAATGTTTTTTGTCTTGTTTTTTGGTTTTTATTTTGTTCATCAAAGTCAGAATTATGCATACAGGGTCTTTATCATTGCATGGACTTAGAGCTCCTGTTTAATCCTAATGTCTCCTGTACATTACAGTCTGAAACGTCTTTATTAACTGAACTTTGTTGTTGGTGTGTTTTCCTGTTCTGATAGTCATAATTCCAGCTGCTAGGGTTTAGTGTGCAAAAGACTTTGATGTGGATTAGAGGAAGAGTACAGAGGACAAAGGTGGGATCAAGAATGCAACACCGCAGTAAAGGACAGAAACAACATTCGGGCAGCTTAAAAGAAGCACAATATAAAAAAGCTTAGCAGTGGTGAGAAAATTAAAGGGACATACTAGCAGGAATACTGCAGCACTTTATGAACTTATGAGCTACAAATTGTGTGGAGTACAGATAAGAAAATGAATGGAGTCAGGAAACAGCAGCAGTATCATGTATTGGGTCAAGGAGCTACCGTAAGTGCAGAGGAGTGCCTGCCACTCACAGGAGTTGCTATAGCAACCGGCCCTCACAGCTGTTCATCTGCAGTTCATGCTACAACCACATCCTGATGTCTTAGCATAGGCACACTTAAAATTTCTTCAGAAAGTTTCGCTGTCTAGTTATTTTTGAACATTGTATGAAAGCCAACAGCACTCACAGTTTGATATTTATTGTCCTCTTTTGATGGAATAGAATAAATATTGTAAAATGAATGATTTCCTGTTTCTCTTTGAGTTGTCAGTAATGTGACAGTAACTCAGAATGGACGTAATCTTAATGACAAATACATTTTCAGACTTTCAGAGGACAGAACGAGACTGAAAGGTGACTCAGTTAAGTCAGCTGACAGCAGAACATTTCATTGCACTAACATGATGATCAGAGTGTTTGCTGAGGAAATACACTGATCCTTTAATAGTTTCTACATGAAATAAATTCAAAAACAAACATATGGTCCACTCTATATGTGACAGAGGCAGAAATTTCTGTGCGCATGTGGAGAAATCTGCTGTTAAATCACAACATGAGCAGGTTTCAGGCGGCATTAAAACATGAAAACAACAATGCACTCACTCAGAGGTCAGAGGTCATGCGCAGTAACCAAACTCACACCAATTGGAGAAAAACAGCTGTCAGCAAAGGCAGGGAGGTGTCTTTTCCAGCTAAACAGAAGAGGAATAAAAAGATAATGAAGGTCAGTTTGAATCACTTATAATTCATTCAATACAGTGGTGTGCTGACAGATCCAGGATCAGTCTAAATCATCAGCAATTTGATCCACGTATTGGTTTGAAGTGTATTTGTGAAAATTTTGGACTGTTTCGTCATCAGTGTCTAACAGTATGTGTATGAGAGTGATGTAATGTCCATGTGTGCATGCTGACTGTGCTGCTCTGACCCCTCTCCTCCTTTCAGGGAGGGGCCTGCTGGAGTCCGATGGTTGAGACCAGGTCTGAGGACGTGTAAGTGTGTTTTTAATGTGATTGATGAAAACAAAGCAGCACACATTCAGCCATCTTCAAACTGTCACATCACTCATTCACATCTCTGGTGTCAGGAGTCTTCATCAAAGTGTCAATCAATGAACAGGTGATGGATCAATAACTGCAGCTGGATTGTGTTTGTTCTCTCCATCAGATTCCTGTCAACTCACAATCGACACAAACACAGTGAACACAAACCTCCAACTGTCTGACAACAACAGGAAGGTGACACGTGTGGAGGAGGTTCAGTCATATCCTGATCATCCAGATAGATTTGATGTTCATCCTCAGCTGCTGTGTACAAATGGTCTGACTGGTTGCTGTTACTGGGAGGTCGAGTGGAGAGGAAGGGTTGATATATCAGTGAGTTACAGAGGAATCAGAAGGAAAGGAAACGGTACTGAATGTATGTTTGGATTTAATGATCAGTCCTGGAGTCTGTGCTGCTCTGAAGATGGTCCTCCAATTGCCAAACACAATCGTATGGAAACATCCATCATCTCCTCCTCCTCCTCCGTCTCTAACAGAGTAGCAGTGTATGTGGACTGTCCTGCTGGCACTCTGTCTTTCTACAGAGTCTCCTCTGACATTCTGATTGAGCTCCACACCTACAAAACCAAATTCACTGAACCTCTTTATCCTGGATTTACACTCCAGGCTTCTTTAAAGGGATCAGAAGTTCAATATGGTTTAGTGCGTCTGTGGTGAGTTGAGTGTAAAGAGTTTGCTCTTGTTAGAGAAACGCTCTGACTGTTGATAGTTGAGTGTGTACGTCTCTTTCACCCAGAAACGTGTTTTCAGATTCATGGATTCAGTCAGATGATGTTTTAAATGATTCCTTGTAAACTTCTTCCTCTTCAGTCCTTTAAAGATGGAAGCTACGATTATTCCAGGATCCACATATTTTTTTTTCTTATTTTTGCCATTTAAAGCTTCACAGTGAATATCAATATTGTTATATATAATAGTGAATGACAGCTTAAGATTTTAGATGTGTAGACAGTGTAGAAGCTTCAAGGTGAAGAAACACTAAGTCCAATGATAAAATGGGCACTTAGGACCACTTGAGACAAAACAATATCTGGCATCTTAATCAGGGTTTCATTTAACAGTCATTAAGACAACCGGCTATTAGGTGAGAGGTAAGAGAATAGCAAAAATCATGTAGTACATGTGTAGTAGGAGACTTCGCTTTGCTCCCCTGGATTGGATGAAGCTGAGTGCTGAGAGGCTGGGACCAGCCTGAAGCACCAACAAAGGGAGAATTAAGTTAAAACAATGATTCTCATCAGTTTTCACCAGTCAGATGTTTCTCTGTAGCTCTGTTCACAACCAGCTCCTCTGCATTTTCAACAAGTCTATCCAAATGCTTGATTTCTCTTTCTTAATGTGATTTTCCAAACTCTCCAAATGCTTTTACTGTTTCACTCATTTGAAAATATTTCAGCCATGTAAGCTGAAAATAGTGGCTCAATGTTTTTTTTTTTTAATGCAGTTATAACCAGAATATGATTGTATTGAGGGATCAAAGTGCTTGTGTCTTATCTAATAAGCAGCGAATGCTTCAATCCTAGTCTTATGTTTTTCCCATGTTGAACAACAACATGGTGCAGGGTGTTGGTAACAGTTTGGTTATAAAACTCTTAGAAACATGTAAATATGTGTGTAGCACAGAGCACTGCATATGTTGTCTATCACTGTTGTCTATCTAGTTGGCATGAAATAATAAAAACCATCAAACCACCATCAAACCACCAAAACAAAAATAATAAAAACCATCATAAGAAACAGAACTTTAAATATCGTGGATGTTTATTTTGTTTAGCACTTGCAGCTGATCTCGGGTCATTTTTTTTCACACATCCCTGCTGTTCCCTATATGTCCTGTAGGAGGCCTCAGTGTGTTTCTCATTGCGCCCAGTCAGCTGATGTCCTCCAGCAGAGAGCCAGTTCCCTGATCTTTCATGGCTTCCTGTGATGTTAGTAAAATGTCCACAAAAAGCGGACAAAGCAGTGATTTGCAGTCACATTCAAGGTAAAATCCTACAGAGAAGACAGATCAAACTCTGAAACTGGAAACATTCCTGTTTTTAAACACACATTTGAAATTTGATGGCAGTGAGACGTTTGAAACGAGCAGGGAAACGGGAAAAGTTGCTGAGGTGTCTCACAGCCAGTGAGCTCTGCTCTCTGTAGCCTCCAGGCTGTTTCACCTTTCATCTCATCTGTCAAATTAAAATGTTAACAGAGTCAAATTTAGTTTGAAAGTCAAAACAAAGAAATACCAAATTTACATTTTAATGAATGAAATGACTTTAATAAAGTCTTTTAACTTTTTTCTTCTTTATACCTTTAGTAGGAAATTGGAATTTCTTTTTTTTTTTGACAAACAAATCATCCAACAAGTTCAGCCACTGCTGAACTGTGGTTATATTTTGTATGCAGGCAAAAGAAGTCCAATGTCCAAAAAAGTTGCGTTTTATAGGTTACTATAAGGTTAGGTCCAGTTCGGCATGCAATGAAAAAGATCCGTTTTTGTTGCTTCCTGCTGCTTCTTCTGATCTTATTTAAAATGTAGTAAAAATGGGAGATGAAAAAGTGTCAGTGAAAAACAATTATTTACTAAACACACATAAATCTAATATTTTATGTTCAAATAAACATGAAAAATAGGCTAGTGAGATAGTAGTAGATAATAGTGAGAGCTTCGTCCATCAGGCTGTCAGGATGCTGACCATCTCTGAATCGAGAAGGGGGGCCTAAGGGTACATATTTTGCCATCTTACAATGCTGTGAATGCGAATGATACCAGTT
>NW_005188193.1:50654-53517 GCF_000239375.1 Pundamilia nyererei | reverse complement strand
TCAAACTCCGCCACTCTGTGCTCCTCCGCCACTGCCTCGTTTGAGTTTTGGACGAAATGGATTCTGGGATATTGCATTTCGTCATTTCGAGCTGATTGGAGACCAAAACAGCCAGTCAGATGTTTTTGCATCCAAGTCTGTGATTGGCTGGTTTTGTGGCACAAATAAAACAGTGTAGAGAAAGAGTTGAACGTGCACGGGCAGAAATGTTGAGAGCGCGAGCAACAGATTGCGAGTGAGCGCGAATGCAAAAACTGAGCGAGAGGGGCTGCTGTTGTGTGTGTGTGGATAATAGCAAACAGTGAAATACATTTTTTGCACGCAGCAATGAATTTTGTTCACTCAAATTTAGCTTTTCTTCGCTCAAAATAAATTTCTCCTCAAAATGCAACACTTGCATCTGCAAAATCTTTTTACGTGCTCTCAATTTTTATTTTTATTTTTTTTACATGCGCTCAGAATAGTGGCACAAAAATAACGCCATAATGGTCTAGTCATCTGATAGGTGAGCCACAGTCTTGTTAAGCCTACCTGTACTCTAAACAGGTACAGAGAATGGTTTTATCAACCCTTACAAATCCTCTACGCAGTGGTTCCCAAACTTTTTTTTGCGAGGCCCCTATTTGTTTTCCAAGATAAATGTTTTGTGTGTTTGTCCTTTAACCACACAGACCCACATTTTGCTCTTTTACGCTACGTCACACGGGTATTTTTGAAAACGCAGATGTTTCTATGCGCTTGGACCTTTCGTCCACACACAAACGACGTTTCGAATCACCGAAAACTGAGATTCTTAAAAAAAAAATTTTAAATCCTTTTTTTGCATTTACGTGTGGACGAGGAATAGAGTTCGTCACGCAACGTCAAAGGTATGTGCCTTTTTTCACGTCACGCTGTGACGTCACATATAGTCACGCAGTTACTGTCCCTCTATTTAGAAAGGCAGAGGCATCACAGTGTAATTATTTTATGTGTAGTTGTTTTTTTCCTGTCTAATAATATTCAACATTGCTATCAATACATTTTTCAATGCCTCTCTGTGGAAATTGGTTTAAAAACATAAAAAAACGCAGCCCTGCAATGGCTCTGTGCCCCCCTAGGGGGCAGGCCCCACACTTTTGGAAGGTCTGTGATAACTGATGATGGAGGAGAAGACATGAAAAATAAATCAGCTCTACAGGGTGAATTTCAGCTTCTTTCCTCACGACGGAGGTTTCTGTTTCCAAGATACAGGGCAAAGAGTTATAAAAACAGCTTTGTCCCTGTTGCTGTCACTGAATTAAATAAGAACTGTTTTTGTTTTTGAAGTTACTGTAATGCTTCCAAAATAATAATTTCTCCCATTTTACAGTCTGTCCCACTGAACTTGTATACAAAAAGAAATCTTATGACTAATAAAATACATTTCACAATCATATAAAACAAAATAACAGGATAACAGAAGTATCACTGGCTAAACATTTTCCTCTAGTGGACAAATTAAAGGTAGCGCATTACATTTTCACTTGCTTGTGCTTTACAGACAAAATGACTGTTAACAAGCTCACGTACCTGCAGAAGACATAAAACACACTCAACAGGTGTCTTCTGATGGTACCAGCAATTGTAGCTCCTACAATGTAAAAACAACATCACAAAAAGCACAGAAAAACAGTAAATCAAACACATTTCCTGCTATGCGCAGCAACCACTAGGGGGCTGACAAAGACTTACTGCCAAAGAGCATAAATACGGCAGAAACACTGTTTAACAGCAACCAGCCTTTGTTTCGGTTACACAGAAACTTTCTAACATCAACATGTACAACTTATGTAACAACATTCACACCAGAAACCATAAAATGCCAGAGCCTTTCATTACAGGACTTACCCTCACAGTGCAAACGCGCGCTGTGAGGAGCGGAAGCCTTAGCAGCTTCTAAACGCTAGAGTGAGATCCGGTTTCTGAGTTTTCAAAATAAAATACAACAAAAAAAAAGACAAAATCTACTAAAATTCAGTTCTATCGAAGAAGAAATGCTTAACTATGTAGCACTCGACGTGCTTCCAAGGGTGTAGATTTGGTTTTGGCATTGGTGGGGACGGATGATTCAACCACCAAACCCTGCCACCAAATACAGTCATGACAATAAAAGAATATGACTTTAAGGACTTAACATCATTACTTCAGTTACACCAACATCTCTGACACATTAGCACTAAGGGAACACTGAATGACCTGGTGGTTTTTGTCCATAAAACTACTCATCTAAGATTACCACAAAGTAAAAGATCTCTCAGCAAGATTATGCAACATTTTAGGCACTACTGCCCCGATCAAGTCAGTGAGCTGGGACTTTATATTCTAAACATGAACTACTGTTACAGCAACAGACATGAGCTACTGGTGTCCCACACAACAACTCAATGTGAAGCAGCCACACACATGCCTGCTCCTCTCGTTAACTGAGGTAAACTGCTGGCATATTGGTTTTACATCTATACTGTCCAGTCTCTCCTGGTGGACATACAGCAGCATTGTTTAATCTCATTGTCATTGTTGACCTTAGTCATGTTTTTAGTCTTCTGAGAGCACCGAAGCTTCTTTCAGCCTCTGTACATGTGTTTTATCCTCAGATTAAAATTATTACTATGTGCTAGATTTACCTCACCTTTGGCCCTGGCTCCTCCCCTCTGACTGCACTAGGACATATTGCTACCTGATAAAATAACACATTGATTTGTGCCATATAAAAAGTGAGATGTGTCAATTCAGATTCTTTGTCAAACATACACTGAATCAATTTACATCAGCAGCCTAACAATTGTCATGATAATAAATACTAGTTAATCTATAGCACCAAATCATCAGTCAGTCACTGTGA
>NW_005188193.1:47536-48814 GCF_000239375.1 Pundamilia nyererei | reverse complement strand
ATATTTTTATTGTTGTATGTAATTTGAATTAACCTAGCATTTAAGCAATAATTTGACTGCACAAGACGGGTAAATGATGGAAAGACAAGAACACAGCTTTACTGTTTCTACCAGAATTCTCGCCTTCATTTAAAAGATCAATCCAAATAGCATGAAATGCATCCTCTTTCCTTTTAGCTGTATTGTAACTAGTGAGCACAACTTCCCAGTGTTACGAAAAAACCCAAGAGCTTCAATTTCAAAGCTTTTTTTTTTGTTAAAGCTCGATTTCTTTTCCAGAATTTTCATATCCAAATAAACACATATGACCAATCAGATTTAGCAACACGTACGCTCATAGCTCAAATCACGCACTGGAATATGTAGTGATATACAATGATATGGAAAAAGTAAGACTATTTTACCTGCTCTATGAAATTATTTCTTACTGTCTTCGGATGTCGTCTAATTTCCAATTCAGCATTAATGAATCAATGGTACGGAAGTGGAGGAAGCGCAGTTTTTGGCTTTCCTCATATTTCGCAACGTGCTTCGTCTCTTTGTGATACTGTCGCCCAACATAATTTGCAGATGATATTGCTTGCAGCTGCTGTGATGCTTTTGACCAAAACAGGCGCAGTTTGATGATATCATCAACATGCGCTGTCACGGTAGAGCGGTATAGTCAAAATCTCTACCGTTGACCAAATTCATATTGTTGCTACCGTATACCGTTTATACCGTTACTTACTTTATTACAAGAGTTTCTAATGATCTTTAATCTCATTTATTGTCCTTATGTTGCTGTGAAGCATAGTAAACTATAAAATCTCATGGAGTTTTCCACCATCATTACCTTTCTTACAGTTTCTTCTTTGTCTTAATGAAAAGGACATGCCTTTTGGGACAATTGATTGTTTGTAATGACAGAAAAACTGTTGCCTGTGGGTTTTTTTTTTTGGTAATAAATCCATTTACTAGAGAGTGATCCTAAGTCACTTGTGGTGTACCATCTTTTCCTGAGTAACAGTCAGATATTCACTCACAGAAAGACCTTTCAATGGTAATTGTTGAGTTTTTGGCATGAAATGAATGAAAACATGGTTGTGTTTGCAGAAATCAAAAAATAGCGCCTCAAGTATCCAGCTCTGTGTCTATCAACAGTGACAAGTCTAAAGAAGAATCTCCATACTTCAGTGATGAACTTGGACCCTCAGACACAGGGTAAGAACTAATTTCAGAACTGAGTAATAATCTTCTGCAGAGCCAAGCCAAGATTATTTTAAAGCACTTTAAAAG
>NW_005188193.1:15045-16394 GCF_000239375.1 Pundamilia nyererei | reverse complement strand
TCGAGCCTATACAGCTTGGAGTAAGACAACATGCATGAAGAGGATGATGTGGACAAAATACTCATTTGCCTAATAATTCTGCACTCCCTGTATTTCTAATAGCGACTGGATTCAAGGAGAAGCCTTGAGGCAGAAGTGAGGTGGCTCTGTACAAGCAGAGACTCACTCCATTATTTGGCTCCTCCTACTGGTCATCCTAAACCTTTTACTGAGGCACAAGCCCCAGCTTCTGAACACTACTTGTTAGCATGGACAGTAATGCGTGAATTCAAGTAAGAGACTTGAGGCCGAGATTGTTGCAGAGATTGAGATGTTTACTCACCAACAAGTCAAGTTTACATAACATAAAAAAATCCCCACATAATACATGGTGCTTTGTATTATCTCTGGCTCTCTTCTAGTGTCCTTTGTCCTGTCTTCCCCCTCTCACCCCGGACCACTTGATGCAGATAACCTCCACTCTAAGCCTGGATCTGAACGAGGTTTCTTCCTGTTAAAAGGGAGGTTTTGCTTTCCACTGTCACTATCGTAGGGTCTAAGGCTGACAATATTAAGTGCCTTAAGGCACCTGCTGTTGTAATTTAGCATGGCACAAGTAAAATTTAATTTGATCGAGTTGGCAATAACTATTAAATAAATATTTCATCATCTGGCCAGCAGTCTCTAATCTAAAATGGACATTGTATGCCCATTACAGCCCTTTCTCAAATGCACTTGGTGTGTACCTGGCACCCTTAAAGGTGCTCAAAATGGCTGGGGCTTTTTATTTTTTGGCTGAAAGATCTTTGGGTATGAAACACAAATGCAATAAAATGCTACATTTATCAAGATACAAATTAGTTTTCTGCACCAAAGGCGGAGGCAGACATTTGATACACCTGGGGCTTAGCCCTAAAGGGTAGTATGGGTTTAGAAATGACTGAAAGATTAATTGGCTCTGTTTTGAGTTTTGTTCAAAAAAGAATGACTTCATATAGGGAAATATATATATCACACATGCAGGACACCTTAAACTGGTTTTTTAATTAAGCAGCAAGGCAGAACAAAATCAGGGCTGTATCAAGACACGAGGACTAAACCCCAATTCAACCAGACCCAGAACTGATCCAGAATTAAAACAGGACTACAACAGTTCAAAATCAGGACTATATAGGATTTAACCAAAACAGAACCGCAATCAGAACTAGATGATAGTAGCACTAAAAATCATCATAGACCTGCACTACACTTAGTTTTTTAATTCTACCAAAAGTACACGATTTACATTCAGAAAAGTTCATATAATTATTTAGCCTTGTTGTGCAAACAAGCCTTCATAACTTAATAAATATAGAATTTGAAAAATAACA
>NW_005188193.1:12493-13717 GCF_000239375.1 Pundamilia nyererei | reverse complement strand
TACACTCCAAAAGACCCCGGGCTTCTGACAAAACAACCCGGGCTTAAGCCCAGTAAGCCACCCCCCCCACTCCGCTCTCCGCCACTGTTCTGCACATTACCTCAGAGGTACATTAAAAATTATAATTTCCTGTTGGCTTAACCAAACTTCTAATATTCACACGGACAAACCTTAACAAAGTTCAAAAAACATACATTTAATCTAGTTTTGTCAAGTTTATAGATAATGCTCACTATGCTCCCTATTGCCTTTACTGGCAATTCATCCATCACTAAACATACAGCCCAATATGTGTTAAAAACCATCCAGCACAATCACAGAGGTGCTCAGTGCTATCAGCATGGCATATTTAGTGAGCTACAAATGCATTCAGTCACAATACAGCACACGGGTTTTAGTATTACAGAAGTTTAAATATCAAATAAATATAAAATTTAATATGATATTGATATTAAATATCAATAAAAAAGGTTAGTTGTCCCTGAAACTCTACAGGTGACAGGAGGACATTAACCGAGCTGATGTCTATTATGGAAAACACCTCTCACCCCTTGTGGTTCAGTCTGCATGCCAAACATCCTTGGGTAAGACACAAACTCCGAGTTGCTCTCTGATGTATCCATCAGAGTATGAACGTGCGTGGATGTTAGATAGAAAGCACTTACATTGAAAATGTTCTGATGGGGCAAGTTGATCATTTTATAAATCTTTATGGACATTTTAGCACTTCAAATATATCGAAATCCACTTTACAGTCTTCTTGTAGCCATGTCAATAATTTATAGTGTTAATTTATTGAATATGCTGGATACATATATATTCATACACAATTAATGTGGACAATTGACAATGTTTGAAATTTGTCAGAGGAATTTACCCACTACCTCTGACAGACGGCGCCATCAAACCCATACACGAATGTCATATATATGTCATATATGTATATGTCACAATACATACATGAATACATGGACAAGAGATCAATGAGGCAAACTGAATAAAGTATAAATTTGTTCTATGTATGTTGCAGATCTCTTCAAGTATTACAAATGAGCGTGGACTAGTGTCACAGATGTGAGGGCGGAATCATCAAATGCAGCAGCTTCCCTCTTAATAATACAGTATACTATTAATTGTGTGTAATCCACAGAACCTCAGATCATTATTGTTCATACGTTTATTCATTAATGTTCAATATTATTAGGTTGTCTTGATGCATGCTCA
>NW_005188193.1:9785-11072 GCF_000239375.1 Pundamilia nyererei | reverse complement strand
GGATGCTGGTTGTCTGGATCAAAACGCCCATCCCGGTGCACATAAACATATTTTGGCTCCAGGTCAGCTCTGCTCCACTCGACCGTTAAGATGTTGTTGTTTGGAACTCGACATGTCAGAGTGACGTCCTGTCCTGAGTCAGCTGGGATTTTCTGCCCTGAAGGAGGAAACAACACAGAGCAGAGAGGTTAAAGGTCAAAGTGTAACTGTTTAACTCTACAGCACACAGTAAATCTGTCTATACCATCAGTCTATGTCACAAACATAACTCTTACTGGATCATAAACAATGCTGAGTTTGAAGGTAGTAAACAGCAACACTGCAGGTGGTGAAATGTTCACTGATGAGATCTTATTCAAACACACATTTATATTAATGTATAAACCTTTGATCAAATAGCAGAAAACCTGTGCAGATCTTATCAGAAGATAACTATCAGCTCTGATCAGGTGATACGTTGTATTTTCTAATGTAGTTTAACTCATAAAATAACGATTTACATGAAGTTTAATACAACCTTTAAAACCTCACTAAAGATGATTATTTCATCATTTATAAAACAGTAAAATAACTGTTTGCTAAACTTTAATTCAAAACCCAATGAGCCTTTATTAACAATGTTATAGTTATAGTAAGGTAACACCGACTCCTATCTTAGTGTGCTTCCTCTTCACTCAGTATAGACCTCTCTGCATTTAATTATTCGTTATTATTAATCTCTGGCTCTCTTCCAGCCTGCCTTGGTCCTATATCTTCCTCTTCTCAGCCCCATCCTGTCACGACAGATGGCCGCCTCCCTGACCCTGGTTCAGCTGGAGGTTAGTTCCTACTGTTGCCATAGTGCTTGCTCATAGGGGGTTATATAATTGTTGAGGTTTCGCTGTATTAATGTGTGGTCTTGAGCTTACAATATAAAGCAATTTGAGTTGACTATTGTTGTGATTTTGCACTATATACATAAAATTGAACTGAATTAAATTTGTATGTTCTAAAGATTTTTTTATTTGAAGAAAATCTTAAACTTCAGAAATGGAAGCAGTAGGTTATGGTTATTAATTTAATTAAAACATAAAAGAAGAACAATCATCCGCACTGTGCGCTACACGGCATTAAATGTGTTTACTTTACTTTCCAAACGATACAACTGTTTTTTCCTCTTTATTCTCAGAACGTGTTCATACCGAATCAATGAAAATGAATATATGGATAATAAATAAATGAATATATGGATAATAAATAAATGAATATATGGATAATAAATAAATGAATATATGGATAATAAATAAA
>NW_005188193.1:2071-8412 GCF_000239375.1 Pundamilia nyererei | reverse complement strand
AAAATATGTCCTGATAACTTTCACTTCCAAGCTTTTTGATCAACTGACTTCTTTCAGCATCATATTTTTGACAATGCAATAAACATGTTCTATTGTTTCCTGTCCTCTGCTGCACGTGTATGTGAGATAAAACCCATATCCTTGTTTGTTTGTTCAATAGTGTGAAATCCACGACTGCATCAGGGAGTATCCATGGTGGTATTGTAGGTAGGTAATCCTACTGTTTGACTCATGTTGATCTTGTCCAGATTAAGTTCAGCTACTTTGTGTCCCACTGTCCACCTAAAGCTCAAATTCTCTTTTTCCCAGCAGGATTAGATTAGGTTAGGTTAGATTAGGATAATTCTTGTTGGATGATCTTGACCATGTCCTTGTAGACTTGCCCAGTAATGCGCGGAGATGCGCGGTTGCAGTTTCTAGAGTGGACTTATGTATCTTTAAAAAGAAAAAACTTTATTAAAAAATTACAAAAACACAAACGCTGTCTGCAACTCTCGTAGTTTAAGGATTGCATTACAATAAACAAATAAAGTAGAAAAAACTAAATAAATACTGAACCCTAAACTACAAAAAATGAGGACGTTCTCTTGTGTGAAGAATCTTTTAGAATTATTTGTTAAGAATATAAGAGTTCTAAAAGTTCCAAAAGAATCATTTATTTCTAAGATGGCACACAAATTATTTTTGCCGGTGTAAAAAACAGTTTTTCCACCACAAGACAGAGGACCACAGGTGTAGAACTCCCCCCCACCCCCAGTCAAACAAACTGATGTAAAACAGTTATCACTAACACTAATGGTTGACCTTTGACCTTTAAACTTTTATTAATATCTTTAAAACAAAATCAGCACAAATGTTTGACATGTTTTGTATTTGATAATTATATCATTATAATTTATATTCAATGTTAACTGTAGCTAGGCTCAAAGTATTAATGCTATCTTATTTTAATAAATAACACTGTTACATGCAAAACAGGGTGACAAGCTATTACTTTAGGGTGGCACACACCACCCTGTAGAACCGCCCCTGCTCAGTTACTTTCTGAAAGAATGATGACATGACTAATTCTGTTAGTGACGGTGACGCCTCACACTGCACGGATTTCTATGGCGAAGTCATTTCATTTACAGAAAATACTGCAGCGCACCTGTTTGGATGTGCATGTCGAAAATCAAGTGTGGAGTCAGAGGGAGCTGCTGAAATACAGATTTCAGAAAATTATTTAAAAAACCTTTTTAGGTTTAAATGTGAGATCAGTTACTCCCACAAAATACCATCTTCATCTTTGTATATGTGTCTTTCTGGCTGCTGTTACAACCAAATTTCCCCTTGTTGGAGAATTAAAGGATTATTCTATTCTATTCTATTTAAGCTTGGATCAGCTGAACTCTACGTGGTGGAAATGTCTTGTGAAGCGTGGGTGTCACTCTGTCACAGTCAAGAATATTGGACTTAAAGGTGCTGAGCGTCACGCCAAACTAGAAACTTCTACATCATCGAGTGTTGGAGGTCATCGCTTAATGAAGCCACAAGCACAACATAAGGGTCTGAGGTCATCATGTTAGACATCTTTATTCTTCACCTGAGCCTAAACTCACTGGAAATGAGCCTGAAAATGCTCACATATCGAATGGGTGGTGTTGAACACAGTCACTGGTTCAACATGTCAGAAAACATCAGATTAAAGAAATTACATTAAAAAAAAGACAGAATCAGTAAACATCAGTAAACATTAGATATTAATACGAGTAAAACTTTATTAACAGTTAGAAAATGAAGTTCATTGAAAAGCTAAAGAAAATAAATGAACAGTATCTGAGCAGCTTTTTAAAGCAACAAACCTTACATAACATTTCACAGAGGAAACATCTGATGCTGCTGTAATAAAAACACTGTAGTAACTATTGTTATTCAGAACTTAACTCTCTGCCTTATTTGTACTTGACTTACAGATGAATCACAAGAGGCTGGTTTGAATTCTGATCTGATTGTTCTTTATGTTTCCTGCAGGTCACCAAAACAACAAACAGACAGACTTGCAAACTTGCAGACTTCCATTATGTCCTCTAATTCCCTCCATCCTCTGTGTGTCCTCCTGTCTGACCTGCAGGTGAGAAACAGGTGTGAGGTGTCAGCTGTCAGGTAGGTGATGAGTGAAGAACAGAACAGAATCCATTTCCTCTTCAAACTGCTGTCAGACATTATCTACTGCACTCTGATCACATCACTCAGACCAGCTGCTTTCTACAAAGTCTCATCAACAACATCTTTAGAAACAAACATCAACAACCAGGAAGCAGCTTCACCTCTGATCACACACACACTCAACTCTACTCACTCACCTGGAGGATCAACACTGAGGTTTATGGTGCAGATGAGCTTCAACCAGGCCTCTTGGTTTGGTTCTCCCCATGCAACATAACATCTGTATGTTCCAGTATCATTAATTGTCACATTCTTCAGATTCAAAGACACGTCTCCATCCTTCATCTGTCTGTCTTTCAGATCCACCCGGTTCTTATAAGCTGGATTCTGGTTGTCTGGATCAAACTGACCAATTTGGTAATAAAGGAGGTTCCAAAGGTCTTTGCTCCACTCTATGGCTACGATCTTGCTGTTTGGAGCTCGACATGTCAGAGTGACGTCCTGTCCAGACTCAGCTGTGATGTTTTTCTGGTCTGAATGAGGAAACAACACAGAGCAGAGAGGTTAAAGGTCAAAGTACAACTGTTCACTTCTACCGGAGTCAATCAGATTGAGAAGCCACACACACACACACATACACACAAAAACACTGCTTTTGTGTTCATCACAGAACATTAGACAACATAGAAACATAATAGTTACGGGATAATATAAAAAAACATATTCCTCATGCTGATGATGAGGGTCTGTTGAAGAAAAGATTGGCTTCAGAAAGCTTCTGTTAAGCAAAAACAAAAATACGAGATGTGCTGAGTGGACTGTACTGAATGTGCCACATAATGTGGAGATTATTTCTTTTCATATGTAATTTCCTCTCAAGTTTGAGCTAGACTTCTGGTAAATTTGATGTTGACTGTGTCAGTTTTTACACGATTAGAAATAGTTTGTCTGTAAACCAAACAACCAAACAGGGCGATACTTTTTAATCCTCTTCATCTCAGAGGAAATAACAGTTTGGTTTCTAATAGTGATGGGTCCAGCAACACTGACGCACCGACGCATGTATCAAGCTCACCCAGCGATGCCCGTATCGGTGCGTAAGTCGCTTTAAGAAAAAGTCACGTGATCGATACAGCTGCTGTCTCGCTCATTGCCAACGCACCAAACTGTGTTTAAAAGGTACCGCATCCGCATCTAACAATGGAATGAGTCGCCACCAAAACCCCCCACAAAATTACTCTCGCAAAGATAAAAAACCCCAAAAACATCTCTCTATAACAAAATGGACCCTGAAATAAAAAGAAATGTTTCTGCTGTGTGGGATCACTTTGATCTTTTAACTGCAAATAATATAATATAATAGTTTGTCTTTGTTTCAGTGTAATCTATCAGAGCAGGAAAACAGCAATGTGACTTTCAGTGTAAATTATTTATTTCATTTGATGCAGGTTAAATGTTGCATCTGTTCTGCATTTCTTACACAAACAAAAGCACCTCCTCAGTGTTCAGGCATTACAGAGCCAAACATGAAAATGAGGAGACAAACACACTGAGAATGAACACAGGTCGGCTTATATTGACACTGAACAGCTTTATCGTCATTTCTTTTATTAATATGCGTTTTATTATTTTGAAATCAAGCATCTAGGAAGACTGTTCTGGACCAGGCAGTCCTGATTTTATTATAAAGGACTGCCAACCCCTTAGTATTGTGGAGAGTGTCGGAGAGAAACATTACACGATCGGAGGATCCTTTAACGTACTGGGGGAATAGGAAGACCTCTTATCAGAACCTTTTCCACCTGGCTTTACAGTTTTTGTACCCCAGCTTCATCTGTTCCTGCGAGTTTTCCAAAGCTGGAGAAATGGTGTAAAAAAAACAAAACAAAACAAAAAAAAAACGCAATAGACTGAATGCAAAAACATTGGATAAACTTATTCTGAATAGAAATTTATATTACATTCACAATACTTTAATTTTCACTTAATGTCTTTCACACTATATTTTAAAGATGTCTACAATTTTTGCAATGTAAAAGATATAAAATGATTCCATGGACAGTACAATACCTTACAGTGTACAAGTATGACTAGGTCATTGAATCAGTGTCTGTTGTGAGTCTCAAGTAAGTTGCCTGCAATGATATTTAAGGTCCAGCAGGTGTCAGTATGGAGCAAAACAGCAGCACTGTGTCGACACAGTATCGACACAGTTTGGGGAATGTGCTGAAACGCTTCACGAGGCCTCATCTACACATCACTAGTTTCTAAAAGTTAAATCTCACCTGCAGAGACAAACGCGAAGACACCGACAAACATTAAACAGTAGAGTGACGCAGCTGTTCCAGCAGCCATTTCTTCTTCTTCCTCTTTCAAGTTTAACGGTAGCTTGCATCCAAAATTGTTGCATTACTGCCATCTCCTGGCTTTTAATCTTCCGTCACTTCTGAGTCCTCAGATCCTCTTGATGAGACCAGCATTCCTCAAAACACGAAAAACCACCTCTTTCCCTTCACCATGACTTAACTTATCAACCACTTGTTCAAACGTAAGTTCCCTTCCACCACTCATTTCACCCCTCATCACCCTCCTGTGACTTGCATACTTCCTACAACTAAGAAGCACATGTTCAACCATAGCATTACATCCATCACACAACCCAGTCGGATGTTTCCTATCTTAAAAAGAGTGCCATTTAAAAAGCAGCGGCCTGTTCGTATTCGACTGATAATAACCTCCTCCTGTTTCTTTAATAGACTACTCCTCTTAGCTTCTATTGTGTTTTGCACCCTATATAAATGTCTCCCTTTTGTGTCATTATCCCATGCCATTTGCCAGAAGTTCTTACTTTCTGTCCAAACTATACTTTTCCCTTCAGATATTGACAATGAGCCGGAGTCCTTTTGTTTTGATCAGACAGTCTATGATGAGCAAAAAGAACGTCATACAAAATCTGCTGATGGGTTTCCTTGTTTAATACTCAATAATGGTATTGTATGTCAAGTATGGCATACAACTCAACTGCATATATACCCAGACAATTTGATGTTCTTTTTCCACTGCTACACTAGTTGCTTCAGTCTTAGGATCGTTTGATCTGTATACACCTTTTAAAAAGTTACTGTAATTGCTCACCAATCTGTTAGAAAATTTTTGACAAATATCTGCGGTCAATTTCCTCTTCTTAGTATCTGTTAACAATCTGTCTACTTTAATGTATTTCAATCTCCATATGGGTCGTAAAGGCCACAACACTGTCTGACTGAAGTCTTTGTCATACACTTTAAATGTTAAAAGTTCTTGCTCTATCATCCTCAATTCACCCAAAACTATTTTTAAAAACCTTTTCCCTTTCCCAACAATCCCCTAACACTTTCTTAACAGGATGGTTTTCGTCATGACCTTTTAAATTTATCCAATAATTAACCATCAGCTGTTGCCTTCTAATATACAGTGGCAATTCTCCTGATTCCACTTGTAGAGCACATAGTGGTGTTGTGTTAAAGCAAAGTCTCAGTGCTCGAGCTTGGATTACATCCAGCTTCTTTAAGGAAGTCTTAGCCGCTGATCCATATACCACACACCCATAATCTAAATTAACGTGATATAAATACTTTTAAGTGCATCAAAATTAGCACCCCATGTCAGTCCTGCTAAACACCTCAACACATTAAGAACCTTTTTACTTTCCCCACAACGTGCTCTATGTGATTTTTCCAAGTTAATCTCTTGTCAAAAACCACACCCAAAAACAAAACAATCCACCCTGTCTAACTCTTTCCCATACAAGAATAACAGTTTATTCCCCCCTATTTTCTTGTTTGTGAAAAGCATTACTTTAGTTTTCTCAACAGAAAATTTAAAACCCCATTCTACTTCTTCATTCTACTTCATTCACTTTTCTACTTTACCTATCCCCTCAGGAAGTTTCTTGACGAGATGGTCAACATTCTTCCCCCTCACCCATAACGCTCCATCGTCAGCCAAAAGTGATTTACCACAACTATCAGACACATCTTTAAAAATATCATTGATCGTAAGTGAGCAAACTGTTGGGCTAACTACACTTCCCTGAGGAGTTCCATTTTCTGTTTTACACGGCTCAGACACGCGACCCTATTTTAACTTGAATTGTTCTGTCACATAAAAAGTCCAATACCCAATTAAACATACTTCTTCCTACCCCTGCTTCA